>NC_057795.1:240519017-240788385 GCF_018294505.1 Triticum aestivum | reverse complement strand
CGACATCTAACCAAGCTTGCGCGTTAAGGGGGGGGGGTACCTGAGCATCGCGACTCATGGCTCCTACCGGCTCTCCAGCCCTCACCCTCTGGTCTTGTCCACGGCATCGCGACCTGGCATACCAGTGACGGCTGAGACCAGCTCGAGGGCCGGGACCCGAGGACGTAGATCGCCGGCATCTAGCCAAATTTGCAGGAACACATCCCAAGATAAGGCCCAGAGCCAGGCGCAACCCGCCTTGAGGTTGGGCCCCGTGAGTCCCGTGCTAGCTCACGGGTGCCCAGATACACCTCGTCAAGCCCTACCGTGCCAGCCACGTGTCAGGGCGGGGCTATACACGCCCCGGGGGCTCCTCCCGGAGGGGAGCCCCCTCCCACGCACTAGTGGAAGCACCATGCTCCGCGCTGGCTGACGACACTGCAGAGGAGCGGCTATGCCCGTACACATACGGAAGCGCTATGCTCCGCGCTGGTGATAAACAACTGAGGGTGGCCCCCGGGCCGCATCAACCTCAGGGAGCCCAGAGCTCAGTGTCTAGCCTCATCGCAACGCCTCCCCTCGGGAGTGCCACGCGAGGGGGCTGGGCACGGGGGTTGTGCCTGGGTCACGCCCAGATGCACGCAACCCAGCCAGCCCCCCCAGGCCTGGTTCGTCGCACGTCCCTCCCCGAGTGGAGCCAAGGTACGAAGGCCGTTTGAGCATCAAGGGGGACTCCTGAGCATCGCTACTCAGGAGCCTAACTGGTCACGTAGCCCCTCACTCCTTAGTTCCGAAAGGCTAACGGCGGTTGAGGTATGCGCGGGGCCGGGCTCTGCAGACGTAGAACGGTAGATCCACCCCCACAGCTCACCTCCCTACTTGTTGTTCGAGAGCCAAGTGGGACTCCTGAGCATCGCGACTCAGGAGCCTAACTTGTCACGTAGCCCCTCACTCCTTGGTCCGGTCCTGGTTCCCGGTCGGGGCTAACGGTGGATGAGGTATGCGCGGGGCCGGGCTCTGCCGGCGTAGAACATAAGCAAGTAGGAAGGAAATAGCGCAAATTTCAAGGAATTCAAAAGCAAATATTACAGTCCATACTGTTATCATAGCACCAAATGCAAGTTTTAACGCCTCCCCGAGGCATGGTACATGTGCAGGAATTAAAAGCAGGACGGGAGCCACAACAGAGTCACTTGCCGACGGTGGAGCTGCACGGAGCGGGTTCACCTCGTGGAGCTGCAGCGTCGGCAGCGCCCCGCTTCGGCTTGGTGCTGAAGGCCCAGAACTTCCCCAGCAGAGCCTCCGCACGAACCTTCACGGCTTCAGCAGCGGCAACGGCAAGCTCGCCGCTCACTGGCTCCAGCAGGCTGTCGAGGTCGGTGTTGGGGTCACGAAGATAGACGTGGGTAAGGACCCGCGTCAGCGCCGCAGAAGACAAGGCACGTGCCTCGGCCTCGGCCGTAGGGCCAAGGCCAAGGGTGACATCTTCAAGAGCACGAACCAGGAAGGGAAGCAGCTTGGCAGGGCCGTCCTCGTCGCCGGCCAGCGGGCTCTCCAGGACGCTCTCATAAAGCGTCTTCAGCGAAGTGCGAGCCTTCTCCTCCATCTCTGCAAAGGCCACGCGATCCTCGGCAAGAACCCGTGCCTTGCCGTCCAGCTCGACCTTCCTCACCTCCAACTCTTGCTCCAGCATGCCTAGGCGATCACGGAGCTTCTTGAGCTTGGCGTCCCGGTCCTTGATGGCCGCCTCGCGAGCCTTCATGCCTTCCTCCTGCTCTTGGCGAAGGCGGGTCTCCTCGGCGAGCTGGTCCTGCAGGCCCTTCAGCTCGCTCTCCAGCGCCTCACAGCGACCTCAGACATTGGCCACCTCCCCCAAGGCGGCGTCGCGGGCAGCCTTCGCCCCAAGGACGGCCTGCTTCTCCTCATCGCAAGCCGCCGAGGCCTGGACCAGCACCGCCCGAATCGAAGCATCGGAGCAAATCCAGCCGGAAGCGAGCTCCAAGCGCCCGGCCACTAAACGAGGGTCGGCGCTCCAAAGATCCTGCCGCAGACGGTCCAGTTCGGCAGCAGCACGATCCAGAACAGTAGGAGGAGCCATGGATACAGCAGTCGGTGGAGTAGGAGGAGAAGACAGCAGTGTGACCACGGTATCCTGAGGCGGAGCCTGCTGTGCCCCAACGGCTGCGGTGGCGGCATCAGGCAGGGGCACCTCGGGAGTCGCTTGGGCCATGGGGGCTGAGCTCGCCCCAGCCGGCTCAGCCAGGCCTCGCGAGGACGCCCGAGCAGGAGAGGCCCGTGCGTCACGGTCACCTTCTTTCGCGGGCAGAGGCGCTACCACGGATGGAACCTCAGGAGCTCCCTTCAACTTCTTTGCCGCGGGCGCTAGCCTAGCCGGGAGATACGAACGTCAAGCCTCAGCAACAGAACAAGAAACAAGACAGGAATCAAGTGCATACAGGTCGTCGCTCGCGGGCTCGAGCAGCCTCCGGCCGTACTTGAAGCCCGAGAGCCAGTTGCAAGGATCAACCTCAAGGAGCTCGGGAGCAGGAGGTGCGCTTGCGGATCGCCTCGGCGCTGGAGCAGACCCGCGGGGGATCAGCCCGGTCCTGTCCTTCTTCGGGATCGGGGGCAGGCTCCCTCCGCCCTGCTCGTCATCATCCTCGTCGTCATCACTCAGGGAGTGGCGGAGAGCATGGGACCTGCGCCGAAGGGGGGAAGCCCTTGACTCTGCCTCGGAGTCAACCCCCTTTTCCCGCTCCCCTTCTTCCTTCTTTTTGCTGGAGTCGCCGGAGGACACGTCCACCAGGTCCTCGGGGGCCTCCACGAGCACGGGCCCGTCCCAGTTGAAGACGGGCATGGACCCCACTACATGTTCCCAGTCTTCACGGAGGAACAGGGGCGTAGGGGCGCCCTCCAACCTCGCCACGTCGCCCCCGACCAAAGGCTGGAGAACCGCAGCCAGATCCTCGTCGGCCAAGACCACGGGGCTCGGGTGGGGCCTCCACATCGGAAGTGAGTACCGACGAAGCAGAGTCAGCTTGTGCTCCAGGAACTCCCTCAGCAGCGATGCGCCAGTCATCTTCGCCGCTGCCATGCTGGCCGGCCTCAGATCCACTACCATCTTCTCCAACACCAGCCTTGCGCGGGGGTCCACAAGCTCCACTCGAGACCAGTCATCGGAGCTCGAGGGGTGCCCCGTGGGCAAGATCAGCCGGGGGTGGATGCGCCCAGCATCTACCAAGACCCACTTGCTCCTGAAGCCCTCAATCCTTTTCTCGGGGTTTGAAATGGCGATGGAGCTGCCGTACGCTACGAAGCTCGCTCACGCGGAGATGGAACCATGAGAGGTCTGGAGGGAGAAGTAGTGGTGCAGCAAGGCCACCGAGGGCTTCACCCCTACGTGAGCCTCGCAATAGTAGGTGAAGATTGCCAGAAGAAGGACAGAGTTGGGATGGAGATGCAGAGCTTGAAGATTATAATGGCGGAGGACAGAAAAGAAGAACTCAGAAAAGGGAGGCACCAGACCGGCAACAATGGCACTCACGAAGAGCAGATAGAAGGTGCTCCATTGGCCCTCAGGGAGGGCAGAGCCGGCCTTGAACACCTTCGCCCTGTCGATGCCCTGCGCCGCCGCCATCTGGCGCACCCGGGCAAGGCTTGCCTCCGACACATTCGGCGAGTGCAAGGTGGACGAATACCAAGCTCCGGCCGGGGCCTGGCGAGGCGCCATGTCTTGCTAGGGCGCGCGGACGGGGTAGATCTGAAGATTTCGGAGGCAGGAAGGAGAGGCGCAAGAAAGGGGATCTGAGCAGCAACCGGAGAAAGCGAAGGAGGTAAAGCCTAGACAGATGTCGCTCCTTTATTAACTCGTGCGGTTGCTGAGACGCCCACGCCCAATCAATCGCCACGCGGCGCCCAAGGCCGCAGGCTGTTAGGGCCCGCGGCGCTTCGCACTTGCCCTTTCGCCTCTCTACTCGGCCAAGTCCGGGCGTGCCTTGGGCCCGGGGGCTACTGTCGGCGTTCTGGAACGGGGGTCCCCAGACTTGCCTGCCTGCGGCCTGCGGCGTGGCTCAAAGGGGGGCCCAACATGGCCCAACTTCATCAACACAAGCTCAAGACCCTCGCGAGGGGCCAAGCCTCGCGGGGCGGATGACAAGGAGCTTCCTCAGGCACGGCCTCATTAGGCTGGCTCACGAGGAGGCGGAGAGATCAAGGCAGGGTACCTCGCGAGGTGCCCATGACGCAAGCCATGACGAACAAGGGCGCCAGTCGGGCGCCAGCCCGCGCGGTATCCTCCTTTCCTCTTTGGTGCAAAGGGAGCAAGCGCAGGCGAGAGTATCAAGCAAAGGCATCCATTTCGGTGCAACAAGACCAAGACCAGCCCAACAGCAGGGAGGAAGTCATTGTGGAGCCCAAGCAGGCGTCACCACCAGAGCCTTTGACAGGCGAGGACCAACTTTAGTCAGGATAAGTGTACCCGTTGTTCCCCTTCAAAATGGCCAATTGTTGGCGCCCTTCCCACTCAATATTTGGGAGGAGGCCCAGGGCCTTTGCCTATAAATAGGACTAGCCACCCGCATGGTAGAGGGGACAGGATAAAGAGAGGCACCTAGAATAGAGAGAGAGAGAGAGACTGAACTCCTCCTAGCAGTTCATTGCACCAGCCAAGAACAGACCCTCGCGAGGCTATTCTTCCTTGTATTGTTCATCATCAGCCCAAGAGGCAATCCACCACACCACACACTGGAGTAGGGTATTACACCACAATGGTGGCCTGAACCAGTATAAACTCGGTGTCTCTTGTGTTGTTCCTCTAGTAGTTTAGATCCTAGCGATTCGGCAAGGAATAGGTAGGTAGAGGGTGAAATCTCCGCGCGCACCCTAGTGTTCGAACCTCAAGGGTCTGCCGGAACCCGAAATCCGACAGTGTGGGCCCCCTGGCCTTCATCTTTGGCGATGATTTTTCTTTATTTATTTGAAGGTATTCCGTGGAGTTTCAGGACTTTTGGAGTTGCGCAGAATAGGCCTTCAATATTTGCTCCTTTTCCAGCCCAGAATTCCAGCTGCCGACATTCTCCCTATTCATGTAAACCTTGTAAAATAAGAGAGAATAGCCATAAGTATTGTGACATAACGTGAAATAATAGCCCATAATGCAATAAATATCGATATAAGAGCATGATGCAAAATGGACATATCAGTCGTCTTCACCTCCCGCCGTAGGAGATCGCCATCGCCGCCGCGTTGACCTCAGCACATCCCCGAGCTCGCCGTCAAGACCATCGTGCTTGTTGTGAGCTCCTACTCCATTCCCCCCTCTCCGTTGCCATTCTCGTGTCGTAGCCGAGTTAACCGCCATGGCCGTAGTTTCTCGCCGCCGTCCATGTCACCGCCGTCGCGCCAGCCACCACAGCTCTCACCCGCGCACGCCATCGCACTCTGCAGCCCTCTCGCAGGCCAACACCACCAACCACAGCTCCTTCTATTCACTACAGCGCTGCGCGCGCACCTGGCTGTGCTCCGACCGCTGCCCCGAGCTCTTTTCCGGCGAGCTCAGGCCACCCCTGCCCGTCCCGCTTGCTCCAAACAACGCGGACAAGCCCCAACTCCTCGCTCGTGGTCTTCGTCATGCGTTTGGTCACCGGAGGTCGTTTTCCGAGCCCCTCCGCTGCGTTCGGCCTTGCCGGCGGCTAAACGCCGGTGAGTTTGACCTGTTTAACCCCCTAACAGACTAGTCACTAACATTTGGGCCCTGCCCCAGCTAATTTGTAGTTAGTGTTAGTGTTAATTAACCCCTGTTAACTAACCGTGTCACTGACGTGTGGACCCCGCATGTCAGGTTTGACCCAGTTAGCGCTGTTGATTTGCTGACGCAGGCACGATGTAGTGCTGACGCAATTAATCTTTTCTGGTTTTAAAATAAAGCAGGAAAATCCAAAAAATGCTATAAACATCAAAAAATAATATAAATTCAACTGTAGCTCGGATTAAAATAATTTATATATGAAATATTATCAGAAAATTTCAATCTATTGATCTGTACTAGATTCATGGATGAGAAACCAACTTATACCTATTGTATAAGTGAGAACACTTAAATGGCATTTATAAAGGCTTATTTTGGGGGTTGCATTTGAATCCTTGGTTCAAATTGACTTCATGCAAATGAATACTAGTTGCATTAGCTCAAACAACATCACATATTCATCCATGTTCATGCATCATATTGTTGCATATGCTTGTGTATTGATTGTCGACATCGTTCCTTCTTGATAGGTCCTGCTCCAGAGTACCTGTCTGTGGAGCAGTGCCCCCTGTTGATCTATCAGGCAAGCAAACACCCTTGTTCATTCCGATACAATCCTACTCTCTCGCTCCCACTCTTTGTTATTGCATTAGAACAAAAAACGATTCAACTGCTATTTTATGCTGCGGTAGTGGAACCCATTCCTCTGCAGGACCTGTCATTGCTACAGTAAATAGTTGAAAATCCACAAGCATGTGTAGGAGTTGATTGAAGTCATGTTGTGTTCCTACCATGCCATGCCTGCTATTGCTTAGAGTGTGTCAGGTCTGATTCATCGGAATGAATTGGAGTGTTATGCTATGTTCTGATGCTGAGAGTTAAGTGTGTGAACACGATTTGGTAAAGGTAGCGGTGAGAGGCCATGTAGGAGTACATGGTGGGTTGTCTCACTGGAACTGTCCTTAAGCACTGATTTCTGTGTATGTTGTCCAATGATTAGCTACTACCACGCATTGGAATGCTTAAGTGCCCCTCTCGACTTATTAACCAACTTGATCTCTGTCCAGGAGTCGCAACTAGTTTCTGGTGTTTGTAGGTAGTGTTATTTTTCTACCAACTGGCACCCGACAGGGTGGGCTTAGGACAAACCAGGCACACGTGGCCTAGTGTACCGAGTGGCACCCGGATGGTGGGCTCGGGAACCCTGCACACATTGTTTGGGCCGTGATGGAAACCTCGGTCGGACTCTATTGCGGACTGAACCTGAATAGGCGATAAACCTTGAATAGAGTTGTCACATCCCCAGATCGGCCTTGTTTGACTTTGATTGCTCATCATGTCATCATGTTTAAATTGCTAAGAAACTTGAAATGGGGATTGCCTAAACCCTAGCATTAAAGGAATTCACTAGATTTACCTAAAATATTTTTCACTAAGTCCAAATGGCTTTCAAAAATGTTCATCAATTATGGTAAATACTGTAAACAGTAGCCAGAGGTGATGCACATTTTCCATGACATATTTGGGCTCTGAATTAAATCATATGGTATTTTCATTTGGGCATTTGAATACTATAAAATATTTGAAATGCTCAAATAATCATAAACTAAAATGTTTACTGTTGGATATATTCTAAACAGTAGCCATGATTAGTTTCATGATTTTTGAAAGTGTCTGAGTATTTTTAATAAAGCCCTAAAATTTACAGAATAATAGAAAACTGAAATAATTAGAAAAAGGAGAGAGAGAAACCTACCCGGCCCAGCTCCTCCAGCCACTTACCTGGCGCCACCAACCAGCCCAGCACGGCCCAGCCCACCGCCGCTTCCCCCCCTGTCGCCTTCCTCCTCGCGCCAGTAGGCAGGGGCGCGTGCCCGGCGCGCATGGCCACACGCCGGCCACCTCCTCCCTGCCTGGCTGCCTCCTCATCTCCCTGGACGTCTCCCGCAGCTCCACGCCACCCCCTGGAACCCCCCTCGCACTCTCCCTCGTCCTCATCTCCCCCTCTATCTCTCTCTCCCGCGATCGCCGTGACCGCCCGAGAACGCTGACGAGCACCCCCGTGAACACCGGCCACCCCTCGCCCTGCCGTTGAGCCCAGAGGCTCGGCCGCAACCTCTTCTCCCTCCTTGCCGAGCTACATGAGCCAGGACGGCCCCAAGACGACGCCTGTGGCCTTCTTCCCCGACCACGGCCGCCGAATGCCGCCGTCCGATTCGTCGTCTTTGCCGCCTTCCCGAGTCCGCTGAGCTACTCATCGACCTCGCCGTGAGCTCCTCTGCCGAACCCCTCTCTCCCCGTGCTTTATTTCCCACTGTAGCCGTGCTAACCACCGCGGCCGAGAGCTTCTCGCCGCCGGCCATGGCGTGGCCGTGGCCACAGCCACCGCAGCTCGCTCCCGAGCCCACCGTCGTGCTCACCGCAACCTCAGTAGCCCGTAGCCACCACCAGCTCCTCCTGCCGTGCCTCCTAGCGACGACCCCGAGCTCGCCCGAGCTCCGGCAGCCGCCAACGTCGTCGCCGGCGTCTTTTCCGACCATCCCGAGCCCAACCGCCACCACCACTCGATGCGCGAGCTCCCCAGCTACGTGTAGCGCATCTCCGCCGTCGATTTGGTCGACGGAGGACCAAATCCGAGCCTCGCCGCCGTGTCTGGCCTCGCCGGCGTCGAGTCGCCGGCGGGTTTGACCCCGCTGACCAGGGGTTTGACCTCCCTGGGATTAACACGCGTGGGCCCTGCACCTGACAAGATTAGTTTAGGACTAATTACCCCTGCTGACACTGACAGTGGGCCCCGTGGCTATTAATTTG
This sequence comes from Triticum aestivum, assembly GCF_018294505.1. Taxonomy (NCBI): domain Eukaryota; kingdom Viridiplantae; phylum Streptophyta; class Magnoliopsida; order Poales; family Poaceae; genus Triticum; species Triticum aestivum. The sequence continues at coordinate 240,779,849 of NC_057795.1, read as the reverse complement.
ATTAGTTAGAATTAATTAACTCTGTTAGTCACTTGTGTCACTGACGTGTGGACCCCGCTGGTCAGGTTTGACCCGGACCAGCCCCTGTTGACCTGCTGACGTCATGCCAACGTCATGCTGACGCAGTAAACCCTTTTCTGGATTTTAAATAAATCTAAACGATTTATTTATTTCAGAAAATAGCTAAAACTTCTAAAAATCATAGTAATTCAACCGTGACTCCAAATCAAACAAATTATATATGTAAAATTATCAGAAAAATTCAAGGAATCTATCTGTACCATTTTCATGCATGTTTGAACAATGTTTGTCCTCTGTTTTGGACAAAACAAATAAATGGCATTTAAACTCTCACATATGGAGTTTGAATTTGAATCTTGTATTCAAACCAACCCCATTTAACTTGTTGCTAGATGCATTAGCCCAAAACACATTCATATTGCCATGTCATAGCATGCATCATACTGTGCATTGCATTGATCGTGTTTCTTCTGTGTTTGCCGGTGTTGTTCCCCCTCGGTAGATGTTGTACCGACGATGTGATCGTTGACACTGATGAAGACTCAATGCTATCTTCAGAAGTGCCAGGCAAGCAAAACCCCCTTGTTCATTCCGATACAATCTTACTCTCTCGCCCTGCTCTCTTTTACTGCATTAGGACAACAACGAGTCATTTGTTACTTGCTGCGGTAGCTGAACCCCTTTATCATCTGCATGACCTGTCATTGCCACAGTAAATAGATGAAACCCACTAGTATGAGTAGGAGTTGCTTGAGCCCTGTTGTGCCTACTCATTCATGTTTGTTTGTCATGCCTGCTACTGCTTAGAGTTGAGTCAGGTCTGATTCATCGGGAATGAATCAGAGGTGTGTGAACATGTCCTACTGTGTGTGAGCTAAGTGGTGAACACGATTTGGTAAAGGTAGCGGTGAGAGGCCATGTAGGAGTACATGGTGGGTTGTCTCATTGAAGCCGTCCTTAGGAACTGAGTTCTGTGTTTGTGATCCATGATTCAGCTACTACCATGCATTGGGCCCAGAGATATGACCCCACTCGACTTCTTAATCACCCTTGTCCTCTGTCCAGGAGTTGCAAGTAGTTTCTGGTGTTTGTAGTATGCTGGAGGCCATGGGCAGCGCTGACCGGAGGGGTGGGCTGTGATGCGGTAGGCACGTGGCTGGGTATACCGGGCGCCCGTTTGGTGTCACGGAACCCTGTTCACATCGTTTGGGGCTGTGAGCGAAACCCTGGCCGGATCTCCTCATGGATGGAACCCGAATAGGCGATAAATCTGGACTAGAGACTTGAGTGTTTAGGTAGGTCGTGGTCTACACCCACGTCGGTTTTCGCTTGAAGTCTGCCGAGCACATGTCGTGTGCAGACGCTAAGTGGTGGAAACATGTATGAAGAAGTACACCCCTGCAGGGTTAACATCATCTATTCGAATAGCCGTGTCCGCGGTAAAGGACTTCTGGGTTGCTTATATCAGTTCATAGACAAGTGAAGTGGATACTCTAAAATACGCAAGATAAGTGTGAGTGCTATGGATGGCATTCTCGTAGGGAGACGGGAGCGGATCCATAGTGGTGTATTGATATGGTGAATATGTGGACTCGTGTGCGCCGCCTCAAAAGAGTTGCTTGCAGTCGTAGTTTAGGATAGCCACCGAGTCAAAGCTGGCTTGCTGCAGTTAAACCCCACCATCCCCTTTGTTGATAATGAAGCATATGTAGTTAGTTCTGATGTAAGTCTTGCTGGGTACATTTGTACTCATGTTTGCCTATTTTATGTTTTGCAGAGAGATTTTGGTCTCGCTAGTAGTTCCGCGTGGACTTCGACGTTTAGCTTGTTACCTCAGCTACGATCTTGTGCCCTCGGCAGGATCTGGTAGATAGTCAGGCTTCTCAGCCTTTTTCATTTGTAGATGTCTGTACTCAGACATGTTAAGCTTCCGCTTGTGCTTTGATTTGTATGCTCTGAATGTTGGGTCATGAGACCCCTGTTTGTAATATCTCGCTCCTCGGAGCCTAATGAATACATACTTGGGTCGTAGAGTCATGTTGTGATGGCATGTTGTATTTGCACATATCGAGCATATTGTGTGTATGTTATTGAAATGCTTGGTATGTGTGGGATCTGACTATCTAGTTGTTTATCCTTAGTAGCCTCGCTTACCGGGAAATGTCTCCTAGTGTTTCCACTGAGCCATGGTAGCTTGCTACTGCTCCGGAACACTTAGGATGGCCGGCATGTGTCCTTCTTCGTTCCTGTGTCTATCCCTTCGGGGAAATGTCACGCATTGAGTACCGGAGCCCTGTTAGCCCGCTACAGCCCGGTTTACCAGAGTCCTGCTAGCCCAGTGCTATAGCCCGGACCCACTTGCTGATGACCGACACGTTCGATGCTGGGTCATGGATGCCTGTCCCTGTAAGTCTGTGCCACTTTGGGTTTACGACTAGTCATGTCAGCCCGGGCTCCTTATCATATGGATGCTAGCGACATCATTATATACGTGAGCCAAAAGGCGCAAACGGTCCCGGGCAAAGGTAAGGCGACACCCGTGGGAATACCGTGCGTGAGGCCGCAAAGTGATATGAGGTGTTACAGGCTAGATCGATGTGACATTGAGTCGGGGTCCTGACAAGAGTCTTGTGCGGTTAGTCAGGTCGTGGCCGACACCCTCGCTAGGCTTTCGCTTGAAGGTTGCCGAGATACACGATGTGTACATGGCGGTAAGTGGCGAGAGCGTGTGTGAAGAAGTACACCCCTGCAGGGTTAGCCTGATCTATTCGAATAGCCGGGTCCGCGGATATGGACTTCTTGGATGCTTACGTGGTACATAGACAACATGAAGTGGATACTCTAAAATGCTCAGGACAAGTGTGAGTGCTATGGATGGCCTTCTCGTAGGGATACGGGGATGAATCCATAGTAGTGTATTGTGTGGGGATTAGTGGACTCGTGTGCGCTATCTCTCCTCAAAGAAGTTACTCGTAGTCGTAGAACAGTATAGCCACTTAGTCAAAGCTGGCTTGCTGCAACTGAACACCACATTGCCTTCTTGATACAAATGCATGTATGATAGGATCTGATGTAAGTCTTGATGAGTACCTTTGTACTCACGTTGCTTAATTTATGTTTTCGCAGAAGAGACTTCGGTTTCACTTGTTTCCACGTGGACTTCGACAAGTAGCATGTACCTCAGCTACGATCTTGATCGGATGTTGTAGATACTCAGGCTCCTTAGCGTTTTTCATTTATACTTGTTTGTACTCAGACATGTTATGCTTCCGCTTGTTGCCTGTATGCTCTGAATGTTGGGTCATGCGACCCCTGTTTGTAATAAATGCGATGATAGCTCTTCTGAGCCTTTATCTATATGAGTTGTTGAGTTATGTTGTGATTCCATGTGGTACAACACATACTTGCATGTTACACATACATGTAATGTGTATTGCTATGTGTGGGATCCGACAACCTAGTTCTTTATTCTTGGTAGCCTCTCTTATGGGAAAATGTCTCCTAGTGCTTCCACTAAGCCATGGTAGCTTGCTACTGCTCTGGAACACTTAGGTTGACTGACATGTGTCCTTCTTCGTTCCTATGTCTGTCCCTTCGGGGAAATGTCACGTGTTGTTCCTTTAAGTCCATGTAGCTTGCTACGACTTGAGTTCATATGTTGATAATCGACACATTTGTTGCTGTGTCATGTATGCATGTTCCTATAGGTTTGTGCCACCTTGGGTTTACGACTATCCATGTCGTCCTGGGGTCTCTATCATATGGATGCTAGCAACACAATCATATACGTGAGCCAAAAGGTGCAAACGGTCCTGGGCCAGGTAAGGTGGCACTAGTGGGAATACCGTGCGTGAGGTCGCAAGGTGATATGATGTGTTACATGCTAGATCGGTGTGACTTAGGATCGGGGTCCCGACAGCTTTGGTATCAGAGCCTGACTGCGTGTAGGATTACTAAGCCAAACTGGTCGAAGTTGAGTCTAGAAATTCCTTAGTTATATAAGGGAATTAGTTGTGGAAGGGAACATAAGGCTCGTTTTACTCCTTATACCTCATGGCCTTCTAATCTGAGTCATCCTATCTTTCCTACGGGGTTATGGAACTAGGCTTTCTCTTCCGTCTATTAGGATCACGTGTTACTACCCCGTAGTCCCATAGGATTGGTTATCAGAGTCATACTCCAGCTTTCGAGTACTTCCGATGTGGCCTGTTTAGTACTATCTCAGAACCAGAGTGGTGGTGTTGAGTTGTTGTACTACCCCATCATTAGTAGGATGTCTCATTCTGAGCATTTTACTGCTGTTATGCTGCCGGAATTGTCCTAGGAGTTCGAGAGATACTAATTTCCTTGTCCTACATTCTACAGCCTTTAGTTGATGCTAATTCTGTCCTTGGTTTTGTTTCTCAGGATGTCGTCAGTTAAGCGAAGTTCTGTTGCTCGTAGCCAGAACCATGGAGATGGTAGGGATGAGGATCCTCCCGACCAGCCTTCGTTGGCAGAGTTAATGTTAGAGATGGAGAAGAACAAGCGTGACTCTAACCGCTTGTTAGCATGTATCGAGGAGAACACCGCACATCAGTTCAAAGTGTCTGGGACCATCCATGACTTCATTGGCTTGCACCCACCTACCTTTCATCATTACATGAGCCACTCGATGCAGATGACTGGCTCCGTAGCTTCACTCATGAGCTGCATTCCGCGAACATAGCTGAAGATGACAAGGTCACCTATGCTACATATCACCTGGAAGGTCCCGCTAGTGTTTAGTGGCAGAACTATGAGGCTATGCTTCCAGCTGGCCAGATTCCTACCTGGAGTGATTTCACTGAGGCTTTTCGCGAGCATCACATTCCTTAGGCCCTCATCGATCATAAGAGAGAAGAGTTATGTAGTTTCACCCAAAATAAGTTGGCTGTTGATGCTTACAGTAGAGAGTTTGAGAACCTCGCCCGCTATGCTACAGAAGAGGTGTCCGCGGACGCCAAGAAGCAGGCTAGGTTCCGGAAGGGTCTCAACCCCAAGTTGCGTCGTGATCTCCACCTGCATCATTGTGATACATTCCAAGCTCTTGTGAACAAGGCCATTAATGGAGAGACAACTTAGCTCACTTACGAGGAGTCTCGTAAGCACACCCGTGATTTGGGATCTTCCTCTGGCTCTAGCTCTCAGAAGCGCCGGATTTGGGTTCCAAACTCCGCTCCAGCTTCTGGATATTCACCGAGGCCATCTTACGTGGCGCCTCACCTAGCTCAGTTGTATGCTCCACCCAGGCCTATTGGTAGACCGCTTGTCAATGCGGGTCCACACCCAACTTCAGGGACTTGGTTCACATGCAGGAAGCCAGGACACTATGCACGTGACTGCTCTCAGTCCAATTATGCTCCACCCGAGCCCAATAAGTCTATTGGATGTGGTAAGCCATCAAGCAAGACGGTCAGTGGTAAGCCAGCTCACACTGAATATGGACGTGTGCATCACGTCTCAGCTAAAAACGCTCACGATGATCCGGATGTCGTTCTTGCTACACTCCTTGTCAATTGTCATCCAGCATCGGTTCTATTTGATACTGGAGCATCTCATTCTTTCATTTCTGAAGGCTATGCTTGTTTGCACGACATGTCATTTTGTGATATGTCAACTCCGCTTGAAATCCAAACCCCAGGGTCAAGATGGCAAACTACCAGAATAAGCTATGGTAATGAAATCCTTGTTGACAGACTTGTATTCCTTGCATCACTTGTACCCCTGAAGTCTTTAGATATTAACGTCATCTTGGGTATGGATTGGATGACAGCTCATCATGCCAAGATTGATTGTTACACCAGGTCTGTTCAGCTTACACACCCATCTGGAAAGATAGTCACTGTCTCCACTAGAGTTGTAATGCGTCAGCTCTATTCTCTTAATGCCAGCCCTCTCCCAGACCTTGAAGATATCCCGGTAGTCCGTGACTTTCCGGATGTCTTTCCAGAGGAATTGCTAGGTGTTCCACCTGATAGAGATGTAGAGTTTGTTATAGATCTTATCCCAGGAACCACTCCAATCTCTAGGAGACCTTACAAGATGGCACCCTTAGAACTAGCAGAGCTTAAGAAACAACTTGATGAGTCCTTGCAAAAGGGTTTCATCCATCCTAGTTCTTCTCCTTGGGCTTGCCCCATCCTCTTTGTTAAGAAGAAGGATGGTAGAGACTGGATGGTTGTAGATTATCGTCCTGTTAATTTGGTCACGATAAAGAACAAATATCCGCTCCCCAGGATCAACGACCTATATGATCAGCTCGCTAGATCCTCAGTCTTCTCTAAGATGGATTTGAGGTTAGGCTACCACCAAATCAAGATCAGAAACAGGGACATCCCCAAGACGGCTTTTGTCACTCGTTATGGGCAGTACGAGTACACTATCATGTATTCCGATCTAACCAACATTTCAGCTACATTCTCCCGCTTGATGAACTTGATCTTCATGGAGTACTTAGATAAGTTCCTCATGGTTTACCTCGATGATATTCTTATTTACTCGAAGAATGGGGAAGAGCATGCCAAACATCTTAGACTTGTTTTAGAAAAACTCAGAGAGCACCGCCTTTATGCCAAGTTCTCCAAGGTTGAATTTTGGTTGCCAAAAGTGACCTATCTAGGCCACGTGATCTCTGGTAAGGGCATTACTATCAATCCCGGGAGAGTTCAGGCCGTTCTTGATTTGACTCCACCTGAAATAGTTAAACAAGTTTGGAGTTTCCTGGTCTAGCCATTTATTGTCGCTGCTTTGTTGAAAACTTCTACAAAGTGGCCACACCTCTCACGGAACTTCTCAAGAAAGATAAAAAGTTTGACTAGTCCCCACAGTGTGAGAACAGTTTTTAGGAACTGAAAAGACGCCTGACTTCTGCTCCCATACTTGTGCCACCAGATTTCACTAAGGACTTTGTTATCTATTGTGATGCCTCACGACAGGGACTAGGTTGCATTCTTATGCAGGATCGTCATGTGATTGCCTATGCATCTCGACAGTTGCATCCACATGAGGAGAATTATCCTACACATGATCTAGAGCTTGCAGTTGTAGTCTATGCACTCAAGACCTGGTGACATTACCTTCTTGGTAAACGTTGTGAGATCTACACCGATCACCAGAGCCTCAAATATATCTTCACCCAACACGATTTGAACCTTAGGCAAACACGTTGGTTGGAGGTGATCTCAGATTATGATCTAGGTATTACTTACACCCCAGGCAAAGCCAATGTTATGGCTGATGCACTAAGCCGTAAATCCTATTGCAACAATCCCATGTTGCAACAGGGCCAACCACTTCTCCATGAGGAATTCTGTAAGCTTAACCTTCACAATTCTCCTCATGGATTCCTTTCTACCTTGGTGGCGAAACCTACCCTCGAGGATCAGATCATTACAAACCAGAAGTTTGATAGGGGTGTTATCTGCATCAAGAGAAACATTAAGAAGGGAGTTGGTGGATGTTTCTGTATGGATGATCGAGGTGTTGTTTTCTTTGAGAATCTCTTGGTGGTTCCCAAGAATCAACATATGCGAAAATTGATCCTTAAGGAGGCGCATGAATCTCCACTCATGATTCATCCCGGTAGTACTAAGATGTATCAGGACCTACGCCAGAGGTTCTGGTGGACTAGGGTGAAGAGAGAAATTGCTCAGTTAATTGCTAACTGTGATGTTTGTCATCGTGTTAAGGCAGAGCATCAGAGACCTACTGGCACGCTTCAGCCTTTAGCTATTCCTGAGTGGAAATGGGATAAAGTTGGTATGGATTTCATCACCGGCTTTCCTAGGACCAAGAGAGGGAATGATGCTATCTTTGTAGTCATTGATCTACTTTCCAACGCGGCTCATTTCCTACCTGTTCGAGAGAGTATCACTGCTAGTCAAATAGCTCTTCCGAGAGAGTATCACTACTACCTGTTCGAAAGAGCTCTTCCGAGATGGTGAGTGACCCCGACGCACTCAAGATGGTGCAGGGAAAGTGACTTCTCACTTTGATCTCCGACTTGTAATACAAGGAGGGGCTTGACGCCCGTACGACCAAGGTTAACCCCTTAATCGTAGAGTGGGAGGCCAAGGACCAGGGGGAAGAATTTCCCACATCCAAGAAGATCTGGAGTCCCAATGCTTGTCTCCCCTGTTCCAACAACTTCCAAGTCATCGTGTTAGGTGCAAAATACCTCCGGCCCCATTACAGGAAGGTGACACAGGGAGGGCATCCTTGCGATAGCTTTGACCCAACAAGGTCGACTTTTGGGGCGTTAGCGTGATGTTGAGGCTGACTTATATATTTCTCGAATAGAGTTACTTCATGGTGTTCCTCTAGAGATCAATTCAGACCGTGGTAGTCTTTTCACTTCCCATTTCTGGGAGAGTTTCCAAATTGCCATGGGAACCCATCTTCCCTTTAGTACCACTTTTCATCCTCAGTCAAGTGGTCAGGTGGAAAGGGTCAACCAAATCCTCGAAGACATGCTTAGAGCTTGCGCTATCTCATTCGGTATGGATTGGGATAAATATCTTCCTTTTGTCGAGTTTGCTTATAACAATACCTATCAATCCACTCTCAAGAAAGCTCCTTTTGAGATTCTGTATAGACGAAGATGTCGAACACCTTTGAACTGGTCAGAAACCAGTGAAAGACTATTCTCTGGACAGGACATGATCCAGGAGGCAGAAGAGCAAGTTTGCATCATTCGTGAGAACTTGAAAACAGCCCAGTCTCGTCAAAAGAGTTAGTATTACCACCATCATAAGGAAATGACTAATGAAGTTGGTGACAAAGCTTACCTTCGGGTTACTCCTTTGAAGGGTACCCATCGTTTTGGTATCAAGGGAAAATTGGCTCCTCATTACGTTGGTCCTTTTCGCATTCTCTCTAAATGAGGAGAGGTTGCCTACCAGTCAGAACTACCCCCACATCTTTCTCGAGTTCATGATGTCTTCCACGTCTCTCAACTCGGGCATTTCTTCTTGGACCCCATCCGCGGAGTGGACCACGAAACGCTTGATCTCCAAGATAACCTCACATATCGAGAGTACCCAGTTCGCATTCTTGATCAGGCAGAGCATGTCACTCGATGTCGGAACATCAAGTTTCTCAAGGTTCAGTGGTCTCACCATTCCGAGAGAGAAGCTACTTGGGAGCGAGAAGATCGTCTTCGACAGGAGTACCCCACTTTCTTTCCGTTGAACCCTGAATCTCGGGACGAGATTCTTTCAAGTGGGGGCGAGTTGTCACATCCCTAGTTTTCATATGACCTAGACTAGCTAGTCATGTGTGCATCATGTTTAAATTCCTTTTAAAATTGAATTGGGGATTTGTGGAACCCACATAAATCATTTCTGGAAATGACCCAGATAAAAATTACTCCAAAAAGGTCCAAGAAAATGTTCATGTTTCTCTCCGGAAGTATTGGTCAGAGGTAAAATTCAAACCAATATTGTTAGGAGCTCATAAATATTTATTTTGGGCATGTGGAATTAATGCAATAACTATTTGCATTGGATGTATATATTTTATATATGTCCAAAAATTCTGAATTTTGGTGAGGGGCTTTGGATTAATCCCTTAGGTCCCTGCAAAAATTGCCACAAGAAAAGAAAATGATTTAGTGCCTAAAACTAAATCAAACAAATGTCAGAAAAGGAAGAACAGAAACAAATAGAAAAAAAGAAACTTACCTGGCTCCACTGGCCTGGCCCAGCGGCTCAACAGGCCAGCCCAGCCGACTGGCACTGCCAGTCGTCGCCTTCCTTGCGCCAGGAGGACAAGGGCATGCGCCCGGCGCATGCGGCCACACGTCCGGCCATGCCACCTGCCTGCCTGCCCCTCCTCCTCTACGTCTGGACGACCTGGACGACACCACATGACCCCCCCCATGCCTCTCTCTCTCTCTCTCTCGCTCTCCCTCCTCCCCTAGATCTCTCCCTCTCACCACAGTCGAGCGTTGTCGTTGCCGCCGCTCGCCGCTGCCGCTGCCACTGCCTACTCCTTGCCCTCTCTTTGTGTCCAAGAGCTCCGCGCCGTCGTCCTGCACCGACTCCATCAGCCATGCAACTCGGGACACCCTGTGGAGCCGCCATCACCGTCGTCTTCACCTCCGGCCACCGGAGATGGCCATCACCGCCCCGTAGACCTTAGCGCGTCCCCGAGCTCGCTGTCAAGCCCATCGTGCTCATTGTGAGCTCCTGCTCCGTTTCCCCCTCTCTGTTTCACCGTTCCCATGTCATAGCCGAGTTAACCACCATGGTCGTAACTTCTCGCCACCGTCCATGTCGCCGCCGATGCGCTAGCCACCACAGCTTGCGCCCGCGCATGCCATCGCGCTCAGCAGCCCCCACTTCTCCTCCCCCCCGCAGGCCAACGCCACAAACCGCAGCCCCTGTCGTGCACTGCAGCGCTGTGCGCACACCTGGCCGTGCTTTGGCCGCCGCCCCGGGCTCATTTCCGGCGAGCTCAGGCCACCCCTGCCCCTCCTACTTGCTCCAAGCAACGCGGACGAGCCCCAGCTCCTCGCTAGTGGTCTCCGCCGCGTGTTTGGTCGCCGAAGGGCATTTTCCGAGCCCCTCCACCGCGTTCGGCCTTGCTGGCGGTTAAACACCGATGGGATTGACCGGTTTGACCCCCTAACAGACTAATCACGGACATCTGGGCCCTGCCCTAGCTAATTTGTAGTTAGGGTTAGTGCTAGTGTTAATTAACCCCTGTTAACTAACCGTGTCACTGACATGTGGACCCCACATGTTAGGTTTGACCCAGTCAGCGCTGTTGACTTGCTGACGCAAGCATGACACAGTGCTGACGCAATTAATCTTTTCTGGTTTTAAAATAAATCAGGAAAATCCAGAAAATGCTATAAACTTCAAAAAATAATATAAATTCAACCGTAGTTCAGATTGAAATAATTTATATATGTAAAATTATCAGAAAAATTCATTCTATCCATCCGTACTAGTTTCATGCATGTAAAACCAACTTATACCTACTGTATATGTGAAAACACTTAAATGGCATTTATAAAGGCTTATTTTGGGAGTTGCATTTGAACCCTTGGTTCAAATGGACTTAATGCAAACGAATACTAGTTGCATTAGCTCAAACAACATCACATATTCATGCCATCACTACAAAAAAATACACTTCCGTGATGATACGTGTTTGTCACAGTAGGTCGCGTTTTTTGTCATGCATGTACATCCATGACGATTTTATGACAGAATCAAGATAGTCATACTTGTGTCGTCGTAGAAGTGTTCCATTAAATTACCAAAATTATCATCACGGAAGTGTCCACTTCCATGACGATAAATCGCATGTCACAGAAGTGCTTTCGTCAAGGGTGACCGACACGTGGCATCCACTGTAACGGAAGGCCGTTAAGCTATCGGGTCCGGTTTTGGATCCGATAACCCATTAACAGCCCCGACCAATGGGGATTTTCCACATGTAAAATCATCATTGGCCGGAGGAAACACATGTCGGCTCACCGTTGGGACAGATGTCATCCACTCATTGGACACAAGGCGCCTATGATACATCGACACGTGGCACGGGCCAACAGAGGCCCATTCATGTGAAAAGGCCGGCCTGTTTGACTTGGTCAAAAGGTGGCAGGTCGGCCCACGAAGAGCCTGTTAACGGCATGTTTGCATATAGCCCATTTATAGCCCGCTAACTCACGGCCCGCTACGGCCTAATGGTATTAGGCCCAGTAGCGTCATTTGGGCCGTCCAATATGATTCCAGCCCGTTGTAACTTCTGGCCCATGTATGGCCCATGACGTCTTTCGGCCCATACGAGTCCCTTTGTAACTCTTGGCCCATTAACGGGCCGTGGTGAAACCGGCCCGTAATGAATAGTGTATCACTTTATACCCATTAGCGGCCCATTATTCCATTGGGTCGTTTCCAGGCCGTGTTACCTTTCGGCCTTCTTAGGGCCCATTTATTCTTGGGCTCATTTCCAGCCTTCGGTTACTTACGGCCCGTTACTAGCCTTTTCTGCTTGTGGGCCAAATTCAGCCCGTGGGTACAGTCAGCCTGTTTGTGGCCCGTTAATCTGTTGGGACATTTTCATAGCATCATCAAATACGGCCTATTAATGGCCCGTTATGGTCAGCCCATAAAACATATGATTTCCACTCTAGCCCGTTTACGGCACGTTATACAGCCCGTACAAGGCCCATAGATGAGACGACCTGTAGAAGGCCCATGGATCCTACGGGACGTAGAAGGCCCATTGATCCGACGGCCCATTGAAGGCCCATGGATCCGACGGCCCATAGAAGACCCATGGATCCGACAGCCCATAGAAGGCCATGGATCGTCCGTCCCGTAGATGGCCCATGGATCGTACGGCCCATGGAGGGCCATGGTCACTACAATGTTTGGGCGAGCTGGCCCCCGTTTGAACGATATAGCATATTCAAAGAATTATCCTACTATTTTCTATCACCTCTAAAAAACATACACTATACAACAAAGAGACCAAGGCATAGAAACGTAGAATAATCCTACACTATACAATAAAGAAATTACAGCCGATTATACCCACTAAGCATTATGGTTTGGCACCGGTGATAATAAAGCATACACAAACATCAAATTACATACACTGGGCAAATACAGCTCATACATCATGGAAGCGCATCAACTTAACTCCATTTGAACTATAATCTCTTCAGAAAATAGGATTGGCCGGATTCAGATAGCACAAATTCCGGTCTGCAAAATCTCCAATTCCTTCGTGGTTACCTCAGTGTCTTGTTTCATTTTTTGACTCCTGCATCTAATACCAGCATGTCCAGTCTCAACTTGTTGATTGTACGTTGAGAATCATGTACACGTTGTCTTGCCACCTCTAGTTGATGCTCGAGAACATCAGCACATTCCAATTCCAATCCATAATCATTGGGTAACAGCCATGCCGCACTGCTCGCAGATCTTTGTGTTGATGTCACTTCATCCTGAAATGTTTCTGTAAGTACACATGACTAGGGCAAAAATATAGTTACAATAGTGAAGCAAGTAAGACAGACTATTTTGTACTCCCTCTGTCCCAAAATAAGTGTCTCAAGGTTAGTACAACTTTGTACTAGAGCTAGTACAAAGTTAAGACACTTATTTTGGGACAGAGGGAGTACATGGCAAAACAGGACTAACAATAATGTTACACGTAATGAAGCATAAGCATGTGATATTTTAAAAATTATAAAAAAGGTAGTCTGTGCAGCCTGCATACAAAAATCTCTCTTAGCTCACCAAAGGAGCATGATGTAGGGCCCAATCCAAAACACAGACAAGTTACAAATTTAGACAGCATCTTGCGTATAAGTAAGCAAGCAGTTGGCCATTCTGTAGCTCAATTAAAGTCTTAGGGAGCATAATGAACAGAAGTGTGTTTCATACAAACATACTATAGCAAGCAAAACTATGCAATCATTAGCCTAGTATAAACTAGATTGTGAGCCTCATGCAATAATAGTTGGTTAATAAACTTCAAAGCTTCAGGCACACTTCGGCAGAGTAATTAAATGGTAAGGCCTTTAATTATGTCAACTAATAGTTATACAAGTACCCAACATCAGGCATCATTCTTTGAGCATCTCATTAACTGAGGACAAATAAAGCAATTGAAAAGAGCAAATTAACTATGCCTGAAACAAACAAGGAATTGAACTGTTGAGTTGGATACAGTGACTTACCTTAACAGGTTGAAGTGGCTCAGCGCAGCTCCTACTTCTCTTGCAAGGCTCCTTCCTAACATCTTGTACTTGGAAATCCTCAATCTTATCTTCATTGCACCCCCTCTGCAAGGTGACACAAACTAGTTACTCGTCTCCTTGGGAGATAAATATGCATACTTTCTAGTCAGTGAACACAAAAGGATGAGATTATAACAAAACAACACCACAAAATGAAACATGCCGCATCTCTTGCACTTGCACACAATGAAATGAGCATTTACTACTACACTATATAAAAACTAGGCATACCTTCGAACTGGATCTCCAGGTACTCTTGGAGAGCCTACTTTAGTGTACAGCCAAACCTTAATGTCACCTATGAGTTAGACAAGGCCCCACTATAGCACCCCTTAGTGTTTAAATCGTTGACAAGCTCTGTTAGAGTGTTAGGTCAAGAACAACAAGTAATCAAAGCAAACAGTCCTAGTATGGCTGGCTGATGCAAACAAGCAATTGAACAGATGTGTGAGCAAATCTTACATATCAAGAAAAGAAGCAAAGAAGGACGCTTAAAGACCATCACTTGACTAACCAGATTTAAGGGGCATTTAAACATCATGTGCAACGTATGAACTAACATAAACATTGCATATTCCAGATTCTACTATGGAATGCACATGTGTTAGGTTATGACATGTATGATGATGCCTAGATGTACACTATAGCAGGCAGGAGTGCTTCATCATTGCACGCAAAATTGAATTGCAGGTTAATGGCTAGTTTGATTCCGCCTTTTCATGGCTTATTGTAAAAATAAGCCATAAAAGATGTAAAGAAGTCATTTTTGAGTTATGGGCTTGGGCTTAACTAACTTCGCTTTGGAGGGGGGTGTTTCGGGTAGAACCTCACTAAAAATTGAAGGGAATGGGAATAGTGAAATGACTCTGTTGTGTGCCTATATTACACTCAAAATGCAACTGCTGACGCCCGTGTCACACTTGACCCTCAACTAAAAACAAACACACAAGTGTTCATTGCCCTGCCCGCTTGCATCTCCTCTCTCCTTTCCTTCTACCTCGATCCCCTGCCTACAGCACTAGGGTTTCTCCAGCGAGCTGCCGCCACTGGTCCCATATGGCCTGGTCCTTGACGATGCTCTGTCCAGCTAGGCTACATGGCCGGCGGGTAGGGGCAAATCTCCCTGGCTGCTCCTCCCTCTGGCGCCGCCCCTCATTCTCATGGTCTCCATCAGCTACACCATTGTGGTTCATCCAACGCACTACTCCGGTGGGTGCTGCACAACTATGGCTGATGCCACACTACAGCAGAAGGCACCTTATTCCCCCTCCCCTCCTCCTAGGCTGTGGCCTTGAGGTGCTGTTGAAGGATGAGCTCATCCAACAAGGTGAGGACCTCCTCTGAGTTTTTGCCAAATTTTCATTCTGATCCACTATACAATGAATTGCTATGAGCTGCTTCTGTCGCTGCTATATGATGCATTGCTATGAGATGCTCCTGTTGCTGCTATATGATGAATTTCTATGAGCTGTTGCTGCTATATGATGAATTGCTATGAGCTGCTGCAGCTGCTGCAGCTGCTGCTATATGATGAATTGCTATGAGATGATGTTGCTGCTATATGATGAGTTGCTATAAGCTGCTCCTGCTGATGCTATATGATGAATTGCTATGAGATGCTCCTACTGCTACTTGATACGTCTCCAACGTATCTATAATTTTTGATTGTTCCATGCTATCATATTACCCGTTTTGAATGTTTATGGGCTTTACTTTACACTTTTATATCATTTTTGGGACTAACCTACTAACCGGAGGCCCAGCCCAAATTGCTGTTTTTTTTTCCTATTTTAGTGTTTTGAAGAAAAGGAATACCAAATGGAGTACGAACGGAATGAAACCTTCGGGAGCGATCTTTTTGGAACAAACGTGATCCAGAGGACTTGGAGTGGAAGTCAAGAAACAAGCGAGGCAGCCACGAGGGTGCCTGGCGTGCCCCCTACAAGTGGGCGCGCCCCCACCCTCATGGGCTCCTCAAGCATCCACCGACCTACTTCTTCCTCCTATATATACCCATGTACTCTCAAAACATCGAGGAGCACCACGAAAAACTATTTCCACCGCCGTAACCTTCTGTATCCGCGAGATCCCATCTTGGAGCCTTCATCGGTGCTCCGTCGGAGGGGGAATCGACCATGGAGGGCCTCTGCATCATCTCCAAGGCCTTTCCGATGAGTTGTGAGTAGTTTACTACAGACCTTGGGGTCCATAGTTATTAGCTAGATGGCTTATTCTCTCTATTTGAATCTCAATACAAAGTTCTCCTCGTTCTTCTTAGATATCTATTCGATGTAACTCTTTTTGCGGTGTGTTTGTCGAGATCTGATAAATTGTGGGTTTATGATCAAGTTTACCTATGAGAAATGTTTGAATCTCCTCTGAATTCTTTTATGTGTGATTAAATTATCTTTGAAAGTCTCTTCGAGTTATCAGTTTGGTTTGGCCTACTAGATTGATCTTTCTTGCAATGGGAGAAGTGCTTAGCTTTGGGTTCAATCTTGTGGTGTCCTTTCCCAGTGACAGCAGGGGCAGCAAGGTACGTATTGTATTGTTGCCATCGAGGATAAAAAGATGGGGTTTATATCATATTGCATGAGTTTGTCCCTCTACATCATGTCATCTTTCTTAATGTGTTACTCTGTTCTTCATGAATTTAATACTCTAGATGCATGCTGGATAGCGGTCGATGTGTGGAGTAATAGTAGTAGATGCATAATCGTTTTGGTCTACTTGTCACAGACGTGATGCCTATATACATGATCATGCCTAGATAATCTCATAATTATTCACTTTTCTATCAATTGCTCGACAGTAATTTGTTCACCCACCACAATACTTACGCTATCTTGAGAGAAGCCATTCGTGAAACCTATGGCCCTCGGGTCTATCTTTTATCATATAAGCTTTCAATGTACTTTTATTTGCATCTTTACTTTTCCAATCTATATCATAAAATACCAAAGATATTTACTTTATCATATTATCTCTATGAGATCTCACTTTCGCAAGTGGCCGTGAAGGGATTGACAACCCCTTTATTGTGTTGGTTGCGAGTTCTTGTTTGTTTGTGTAGGTGCGTGGGACTTTTGAGGATCCTCCTACTTGATTGATACCTTGGTTCTCAAAAACTGAGGGAAATACTTACGCTACTTTGCTGCATCACCCTTTCCTCTTCAAGGAAAACCAACACAAGCTCAAGACGTAGCAAGAAGGATTTCTGGCGCCGTTGCCGGGGAGGTCTTCCCTCAAGTCAAGACATACCAAGTACCCATCACAAACTCATCTCCTTGCATTACATTATTTGCCATTTGCCTCTCGTTTTCTTCTCCCCCACTTCACCCTTGCCATTTTATTCGCCCTCTCTTTCCCAATCTCCTCTCTCTCTTTCGCTTGCCTTTTTGTTTGCTTGTGTGTTGGATTGCTTGTCGCAATGGCGCAAGATAATACCAAATTGTGTGACTTCTGCAATACCAATAATAATGATTTCCTTAGTACTCCGATTGCTCCTCTTAATGATGTTGAGTCTTGTGAAATCAATGCTGCCTTGCTGAATCTTGTTATGAAAGATCAATTCTCTGGCCTTACTAGTGAAGATGTCGCTACCCATCTAAACAACTTTGTTGATTTGTGTGAGATGCAAAAGAAGAAAGATACGGATAATGATATTGTTAAATTGAAGTTATTTCCATTTTCACTTAGAGATCGTGCTAAAGTTTGGTTTTCGTCTTTGCCTAAGAATAGTATTGATTCATGGAATAAATGCAAAGATGCTTTTATCTCTAAGTATTTTCCTCCCGCTAAGATCATCTCTCTTAGGAACGATATTATGAATTTTAAACAACTTGATCATGAGCATGTTGCCCAATCTTGGGAATGAATGAAATTGATGATTCACAATTGCCCTACTCATGGTTTGAATTTATGGATGATCATACAAATTTTTTATGCTGGATTGAATTTTGCATCTAGAAATCTTTTAGATTCGGCCGCGGGAGGCACTTTTATGGAAATCACCTGAGGAGAAGCTACTAAACTCCTTGATAATATTATGGCTAATTATCCTCAATGGCACACCGAAAGATCTACTAGTAAGAAAGTGCATGCTATAGAAGAAATTAATGTTTTGATTGGAAAGATGGATGAACTTATGAAATTGTTTGCTACTAAGAGTGCTCCTATTGATCCCAATGATATGCCTTTGTCTACTTTGATTGAGAATAATAATGAATCTATGGATGTGAGTTTTGTTGGTAGGAATAATTTTGGTAACAATGCTTATAGAGGAAACTTTAATCCTTGACCATTCCCTAGTAATTCCTCTAATAATTATGGAAATTCCTACAATAATTCTTATGGTAATTATAATAAGATGCCCTCTGATTTTGAGAATAGTGTTAAAGAATTTATGATCTCTCAAAAGAATTTTAATGCTTTGCTTGAAGAAAAATTGCTTAAAGTCGATGATTTGGCTAGGAATGTTGATAAACTTTCGCTTGATGTTGATTCTTTGAAACTTAGATCTACTTCTCCCAAGCATGATATAATTGAGTCTCTCAAAGCTATGAGAATTTCCATTGATGAGTGCAAAGAAAGAACCGCTAGATTGCGTGCTAAGAAAGATTGCTTTGTAAAAGCGTGTTCTTCTAGTTTCCATGAAAATACTGATGAAGATCTAAAGGTTATTGATGAGTCCCCTATTAAATTTTTGTTTCGCAATATGAATCTCAATAATGATGGGACTGGAGATGAGTCAACTTAGTTAAAAGGCTTCCCAATAATTCAGAGTTTTTAGATCTTGATGCTAAATTTGGTAAAAGTGGGATTGGAGAGGTCATGACTTTAAATAGTATTGAACCCACTATCTCGGATTTCAAGGAATTTGATTTTGATAATTGTTCTTTAGAAGGTTGTATTTCCTTGTTGCAATCCATTGTTAATTCTCCTCATGCTTATAGTCAAAATAAAGCTTTTACCAAACATATCATTGATGCCTTGATGCAATCTTATGATGAAAACTTAATTTGGAAGTTTCTATACCTAGAAAGCTTAATGATGAGTGGGAACCTACTATAAAGATTACAATTAAAGATCATGAGTGTTTTGCTTTGTGTGATTAGGGTGCTAGTGTTTCCACGATTCCGAAAAGTTTATGTGATATTCTAGGTTTCCATGATCTTGATGATTGCTCTTTAAATTTGCACCTTGCGGATTTCACCATTAAGAAACCTATGGGAAGGATCAATGATGTTCTTATTGTTGCAAATAGGAATTATGTGCCCATAGATTTTATCGTTCTTGATATAGATTGCAATATTTCTTGTCCTATTATTCTTGGTAGACCTTTCCTTAGAACGATTGGTGCAATTGTTGATATGAAGGAAGGGAATATTAGATTCCAATTTCCATTGAGGAAAGGCATGGAACACTTTCCAAGAAATAAAGTTAAATTACCTTATGAATCTATCATGCGAGCTACTTATGAATTGAGTGCCCAAGATGGCACTACTTAGATCTATCCTCGCTTTTATGCCTAGCTTCGGGCGTTAAACAATAGTGTTAGTTGGGAGGCAACACAATTTTATTTTAGTTTTTTAGTTTTTGCTTCTGTTTAGTAATAAATTTTTCATCTATCTTCTGTTTAGATGTGTTTTCATGTTTTGATTAGTGTTTGTGCCAAGTAGAACCTATAGGATAACCTATGGTGATAGTTAATTTGATTCTGCTGAAAAACAGAAACTTTGCACGCACGAAAATATTTTTAATAATTCACAGATTGTGATTTTGCATTGGCCCTTCTTTCTGTAGATCAATAGACAAATTTCCCAGGACTTCTTATTTTGGTAGGATTTTTAGAGTTCCAGAAGTATTCGGGGGTTACAGATTTCTACAGACTATTCTGTTTTTGAAAGATTCTGTTTTTCGTATGTTGCTTGCTTATTTTGATGCATCTATGGCTAATATGTAGGGGTATGAACCATAGAGAAGTTGGAATACAGTAGGTTTAACACCAATATAAATAAAGAATGAGTTCATTACAGTACCTTATGTGGTGGTTTTCTTTCTTGCACTGACGGAGCTTATGAGATGTCCTGTTGAGTTTTGTGTTGTGAAGTTTTCAAGTTTTGGGTAAAGATTTGATGGACTATGGAATAAGGAGTCGCAAAAGCCTAAGCTTGGGGATGCCCATGGCACCCCAAGATATTCAAGGATAACCAAAATCCTAAGGCTGGGGATGCCCCAGAAGGCATCCCCTCTTTCGTCTTCGTCTATCGGTAACTTTACTTGGAGCTATATTTTTATTCGCCACATGATATGTGTTTTGCTTGGAGTGTCTTGTATGATATTAGTCTTTGCTTTTTAGTTTACCACAATCATCCTTGCTGTACACACCTTTTGGGAGAAGCCCACTTGCTTAGAACTTATTAGAATACGCTATGTGCTTCACTTATATCTTTTGAGCTAGATAGTTTTGCTCTAGTGCTTCACTTATATCTTTTTAGAGCACGGCGGTGGATTGATTTTGTAGAAATTGTTGATCTCTCATGCTTCACTTATATTAATTTGAGAGTCTCTTAGAACCGCATGGTATTTGCTATGGTTATAAAATTGGTCATAGAATGATGGGCATCCAAGTTGGGTATAATAAAAACTATCATAGAAAGTGAATTGGATGCTATGATCAATTTGATGCTTGATAATTGTTTTGAGATATAGAGGTGGTAATATTAGAGTCATGCTAGTTGGGTGATTATGAATTTAAAGAATACTAGTGTTGAAGTTTGTGATTCCCGTAGCATGCACGTATGGTGAACCTCTTTGTGATGAAGTTGGAGCACAATTTTATTTATTGATTGTCTTCCTTATGAGTGGCGGTCGGGGATGAGCGATGGTCTTTTCCTACCAATCTATCCCCCTAGGAGCATGTGCGTAGTACTTTTTTTCAATGACTTGTAGATCTTTGCAATAAGTATATGTGTTCTTTATGACTAATGTTGAGTCCATGGATTATACGCACTCTCACCTTCCACCATTGCTAGCCTCTCTTGTGCCGCGCAACTTTCACCGATACCATACACCCACCATATCCTTCCTCAAAACAGCCACAATACCTACCTATTATGGCATTTCCATAGCCATTCTGAGATATATTGCCATGCAACTTTCCACCGTTCCATTTATATGACACGCATCATCATTGTCATATTGCTCTTTGCATGATCATGTAGTTGACATCGTATTTGTGGCAAGGCCACCTTCATAATTTTTCATACATGTCACTCTTGATTCATTGCATATCCCGGTACACTGCCGGAGGCATTCATGTAGAGTCATATCTTGTTCTAAGTATTGAGTTGTAATTTTGAGTTCTAAGTAAATAAAAGTGTGATGATCCTCATTATTAGAGCATTGTCCCAGTGAGGAAAGGATGATGGAGACTATGATTCCCCCAGAAGTCGGGATGATACTTCAGACTTTACAAAAAAAAGAGGCCAAAGAGCCCACCAAAAAAGGGCCAAATAAAAAAATGAGAGAAAAAGAGAGAAGGGACAATGCTACTATCCTTTTTTACCACACTTGTGCTTCAAAGTAACACCATGATCTTCATGATAGAGAGTCTCATATGTTGTCACTTTCATATACTAGTGGGAATTTTTCATTATAGAACTTGGCTTGTATATTCCAATGATGGGCTTCCTCAAAATGCCCTAGGTCTTCGTGAGCAAGCGAGTTGGATGCACCCCCACTTAGTTTCTTTTGTTGAGCTTTCATACATTTATAGCTCTAGTGCATCCGTTGCATGGCAATCCCTACTCACTCACATTGATATCTATTAATGGGCATCTCCATAGCCCGTTGATACGCCTAGTTGATGTGAGACTATCTTCTCCTTTTTTGTCTTCTCCGCAACCACCATTTTATTCCACATATAGTGCTATGTCCATGGCTCACGCTCATATATTGCGTGAAAGTTGAAAAAGTTTGAGATTACTAAAGTATGAAACAATTGTTTGGCTTGTCATCGAGGTTGTGCTTGATTAAATACTTTGTGTGATGAAGATAGAGCAACAGCCAGACAACATGATTTTGTAGGGTTAACTTTCTTTAGCCATGTTATTTTGAGAAGACATGATTGCTTAGTTAGTATGCTTGAAGTATTATTATTTCTTATGTCAATATGAAATTTTATTTTGAATCATTTGGATCTGAACATTCATGCCACAATAAAGAAAATTACATTAAGAATTATGCTAGGTAGCATTCCACATCAAAAAAAATTTGTTTTTATCATTTACCTACTCGAGGATGAGCAGGAATTAAGCTTGCGGGTGCTTGATACATCTCTGACGTATCTATAATTTTTGATTGTTCCATGCTATTATATTACCTGTTTTGGATGTTTATGGGCTTTACTTTACACTTTTATATCATTTTTCGGTCTAACCTACTAACCGGAGGCCCAACCCGAATTGCTGTTTTTTTGCCTATTTCAGTGTTTCGAAGAAAAGGAATACCAAACAGAGTCCAAACGGAATGAAACCTTCGGGAGCGATCCTTTTGGAACAAACCTGATCCAGAGGACTTGGAGTGGAAGTCAAGAAACAAGCGAAGCGGCCATGAGGGTGCCCGGCGCGCCCCCTACCCTTGTGGGCCCCTCGAGCATCCACCGACCTACTTCTTCCTCCTATATATACCCATGTACCCTGAAACCATCGAGGGGCACCACGAAAAACTATTTCCACCACCGTAACCTTCTGTATCCGCGAGATCTCATCTTGGAGCCTTTGTCGGCGCTCCGCCGGAGGGGGAATCAACCACGGATGGTGATGCGGCGCATCTCACGTTCATCCCCATGTACACTTCGACTATTCTCCAAACCCTAAGAGGACTTATGACAAGACCTCAACTATACGCCATTGGACACAAGGTGAACTCGCTCCTCTCCGAACCTTCACTTCCCACATGTGAGACATGGTTACTACCTCATATATATGTGCTATGCATGACCAGGAACAAGGAGGAAGACCATGGACACGACGGCGAGGACACCAAGTACAAGGATCAAGAGAAGAAGCTGCCCGAAGCTACAGCGGCCGGACGTCCGACCAGGACCAGACGTCCAACGACTCCCAGGCTCCGGACGACCGGCCCCCTCCGGACGACCGTGCCAGCGACCACCGAACCGAATCTGCGGACATCCGAAGAACTCCGGACGTCCGGGACCCCGCGAGCCTCCGGACGACCGACCCCCTCCGGACGTCCGACCGAAGCGCACCCGAGCCGAATCTACGGAAGTCCGAAGAGCACCGGACGTCCGGACCTTCCCGAGCCTCCGGACCACCGGAACCCTCCGGACGTCCGACGCTTGTCTGTGCACAGTGTGTTGGGCCGCAGCCCATGTACCCCTTCACTTACCCCTTCGTGGCCCTAGACTATATATACTCCTCCACCTCCTCCTAGTTAGGTTTAGCATTGATTTAGCTCAAGTTAGAGATAGAGCTTCGCTCATCCATCGGATCTCCTCCTCGTGAGAGACCGCGGCCTCTTCAGAGAAGATCCTATCGGATTCAAGACCCCCTCGTGGGAAGATCCCCTTGTGGATTCAAGACCTCCTCACGGAGAAGATCGGTTACCTTTGTATCCTTACCTTTGTTGACTTTGGATCTCGTGTATCTCTTTGTGTTCTTTGATCTAGCACTTGTGTGACCGACTCCTTGTTGGTTGAGTGTTTTCCCTCGTTCCTCCCCGTGATTTCCTCGTGTTCTTCCACGCGTTCTTCATGTCTCCCCCTAGGATCCACTCCAAACGTGAAAGATCGTCACCATAGGGTTCCACCCTACATCATCTTGGTATCATGAGCCACGTTGATCACGTTTTTGGAGCCCCTACCCCTCTTTTTCTAGCTTGATTTTGTGTGTTTTTGTCCTAAACCCGAAAATCCTCACCAAAAATAGCCCCAAATTTTTTTGTGATTTGTTGGTTTGATGATGTTTTGTTGATTTTGATCCATGGATTTGCTTGGTTTCATGTGGATCTAGCATCTCCCCAAGTTTCCCCATCTTTCATCTACGAAATCCCGCGAATTTTGACCCCGAAATCTCCATTTTCCGCCCAAAATCGCGCCCCCGAACTCACATCTCGCGTTGACCCCGACCCACCGGACGACCGGAGTTTTACGGACGTCCGGAGCCCCAGGAACGACCGGACGTCCGACCTTTTCCGGACGACCGGAACACCTAACCCGAACCGAATTTACGGATTTCCGACCTTTTCGGACGTCCGACGTCCCACACATCCGACCTTTCCGGACGTCCGTAACCTGTAGGTTTTGACTTCGGCTGATTCTTGTTTCGGCCATAACTAATTCATCCGAACTCCGATTTTGACTTTCTTTAGCTCGTTTTGAAGCTATTGACATCCCCCATCCCACAAAAATACCACCAACATCATTTGACTCCATCAAATGTTTCAAAATTTGGCAAGTTTTCCTAGGCCCTCCACCATATCATCCGCATAGCCACCACCGACTTCCGCAACCTAACACATTTTGTTCACCATAGCATTAGTGGTTGCTTGAGTAGTGATTCGAGTCTCCAAAGGTGTTTCGGCTACTTAGGGACGATTGCTTCTTTATCAACCACCTCCACCACTTCCACATAGGCGTGCCCACCATACACTTCCGCCACCCCCAACTTAACCCAATAGTTGTTTGAGCTTGTTTGAATTGTGGCTTGTGTCTCCTAAGGTGTTTCGGCTACTTAGGGACGGCAACTTCAACTCTGACACGTGTATAGCTCATCATTCCACTTCCGCATTTCCTAGTGCAAAACCACCAGCGCTTTCCGCTACCACCATTTGACATTTGTCATTTGAGATTTTGAGTTCGCGGTTTTTCCGTTTCCTAAGGTGTTTCGGCTACTTAGGGACGAGTCTCCATCTCCTTGGTATCTACATCAAGAACACCACCACTCATCAT
This sequence comes from Triticum aestivum, assembly GCF_018294505.1. Lineage (NCBI taxonomy): Eukaryota > Viridiplantae > Streptophyta > Magnoliopsida > Poales > Poaceae > Triticum > Triticum aestivum. The sequence continues at coordinate 240,755,070 of NC_057795.1, read as the reverse complement.
CACAAAGGACGGTAACCTCGACGACACCATTGTATTTTCCCCTTGCCATTGCATTGTTAACCCCTAGCCCATTTTGCGTCACTTGCCTATCGAGACTAGCCATTTGAGTATTGCCGGCAACGTTACTTGTGCACATTAGTGATCTACACCATCCATTGCATACATACCATATCATATCTTGTGTCAGAAGTTTGTTCCCGCATATACACAATTGCTATCTTGGTTTGTGCATTGTGCAAAATTGGCCATAAAAAAAAGAGAAATAAAGCTTTTAAGCAAAAGAGAAAGAGCAAAGAAGCTTGTAAGCAAGTGCCACAGCATCATACCACATTGCACATAAGATTGTCATATCCGATCATCTTGGATCATCTTGAGAGAAACACCAGGAACCATACATACATAGCATACTTGGGATAGAAAGTTTATACATTTTGCATCTTATAGGTTGTGCACAAGTGTCGTATCCGCCTATTGAGCAATCATGCTAGCGTCTCTCTTCAGTTGTGCAACACAAGCGTTTTCCGTGGACTCCACATTTTGTGCTCATTCCTTGGTTGCACGACCCCCTTTATCTATCCGTGTGTGTGTTTCCATGTACCTTTCATTGCTATTGGTCTACTTGTTTCACTTTGAATTTGTGAATCTCTTTCAACATTATTGACTCTTGCTAACATTTTGCATTAAATTTTTGTGCCACTATCCTCACCGAGCTCCACCATAAGCTTTACTTGTGTAGATGTGAGAACCGACAAGGATTGGTACCGATAGTGCTATTTCATTGTCCGCATTTGAGTGAACTTGATTCATTGTCAACATCGGTCAAGGTACATTGGTATAAGTTCTTCTCTTTCTCCAAATCATATTTGCTCGAGTCTTGTGATGGATAGGCAAGGCATTTCCTTTCCGGTCTACGACAACAATGACGGCGTGAACAACTACATCACCAAAGCGTCTATCTTCGATCTACAACGACAAATGCAAGACGCACAATCAAGATTGCGAGAGCGCATCGAGAACATCTCCATCGACATTCGTCACTCCGAAGAAAGGAGAAGGGACTACATCGACAAGAAGCTTGCCGCACATAAAGAGGAGCAAGATTGTGACGCCCCCGATTCAATCGTACACTAATCATACACGCAAACGTGTACGATCAAGATCAGGGACTCACGGGAAGATATCACAACACAACTCTAAAAATAAAATAAGTCATACGAGCATCATAATACAAGCCAGGGGCCTCGAGGGCTCGAATACAAGTGCTCGATCATAGACGAGTCAGCAGAAGCAACAACATCTGAGTACAGACATAAGTTAAACAAGTTTGCCTTAAGAAGGCTAGCACAAACTGGGATACAGATCGAAAGAGGCGAAGGCCTCCTGCCTGGGATCCTCCTAACTACTCCTGGTCGTCGTCAGCAGGCTGCACGTAGTAGTAGGCACCTCCGGTGTAGTAGGGGTCGTCGTCGACGGTGGCGTCTGGCTCCTGGACTCCAGCATCTGGTTGCGACAACCAGAAAGAAAGGAAAGGGGGAAAAAGGGGGGAGAAAGCAACCGTGAGTACTCATCCAAAGTACTCGCAAGCAAGGAACTACACTACATATGCATGGGTATATGTGTAAGGAGGCCATATCAGTGGACTGAACTGCAGAATGCTAGAATAAGAGGGGGATAGCTAGTCCTATCAAAGACTACGCTTCTGGCAGCCTCCGTCTTGCATCATGTAGAAGAGAGTAGATTGAAGTACTCCAAGTAGCATCTCCAAGTAGCAACTCCAAGTAGCATCTCCAGTAGCATCGCATAGCATAATCCTACCCGGCGATCCTCCCCTCGTCGCCCTGTGGAAAAGCGATCACCGGGTTGTCTGTGGAACTTGGAAGGGTGTGTTTTATTAAGTATCCGATTCTAGTTGTCATAAGGTCAAGGTAAAACTCCAAGTCGTCCTGTTACCGAAGATCACGGCTATTCGAATAGATTAACTTCCCTGCAGGGGTGCACCACATAACCCAACACTCTCGATCCCATTTGGCCAGACACACTTTCCTGGGTCATGCCCGGCCTCAGAAGATCAACACGTCGCAGCCCCACCTAGGCCTAACAGAGAGGTCAGCACGCCGGTCTAACTCCTATGGTGCAGGGGTCCGGGCCCATCGCCCATTGCACACCTGCACGTTGTGTGGGCGGCCGAAAGCAGAACTAGCCCCTTAATACAAGAGCAGGCTTACGTTCCAATCCGGCGCGCGCCGCTTAGTCGCTGACGTCTAGAAGGCTTCGGCTGATACCACGACACCGGGATACCCATAACTACTCCCGCGTAGATGGTTAGTGCGTATAGACCAAATGGCCAGACTCAGATCAAATACCAAGATCTCGTTAAGCGTGTTAAGTATCCGCAAACACCGAACAGGGCCAGGCCCACCTGTCTCCTAGGTGGTCTCAACCTGCCCTGTCGCTCCACCACAAAGTAACAGTCGGGGGCCGTCGGGAACCCAGGCCCACCTCTACCGGGATGGAGCCACCTGTCCTTTTAGCCCCCTCATCAGAATCACTTGCGGGTACTCATCGAGCTGACCCGACTTTAGTCACCATCTGTATAGTATGTATGTATGTATAGTATATACCCGTGATCACCTCCCGAGTGATCACGACCCAATAGTATAGCAAGGCAGACTGACCAGAATGTAGGGCCAATGATGATAAACTAGCATCCTATACTAAGTATTTAGGATTGCAGGTAAGGTATCAACAGATGTAGCAACAATGTCAGGCTATGCATCAGAATAGGATTAACGGAAAGCAGTAACATGCTACACTACTCTAATGCAAGCAGTATAGAGGAGAATCGGTGATATCTGGTGATCAAGGGGGGGGGCTTGCCTGGTTGCTCTGGCAAGAGAAAGGGGTCGTCAACTCTGTAGCCGAACTGGGGCATCAACATCGTCACGGGGTCTACCGAAGAGAAGAGGGGGGAGAAACAGTAAATACATAGCAAGCAAGTGCATAACAGGATAACAGGCAGAGCTAGACGTGTTCTAACGCGGTATGAGGTGATACCGGTGAAAGGGGGAAGCATCCGGGAAGTATTCCCGGGGTTCCGTGTTTTCGGGCAGAGGAGCCGGAGGGGGAAAGTTGTGAGTTCAATAGGTTAGGGGGGTGTGGCGGACGAACGGGTTGCGTATCCAGAATCGTCTCGTCGTTCTGAGCAACTTTCATGTTGAAAATAATTTAATCCGAGTTACGGATTAAAAGATATAATTTTCTAAAGATTTTATTAATTTCTGAGATTTAATTAATTATTTAAATTAATTCGAAAATGGATTTATGACATCAGCATGATGTCATGCTGATGTCAGAAATCAACAGGGTTGACTAGTTAACCTGACGTGTGGGTCCCAGCTGTCATTGACTGTTTAGTTAATTAGGACTTAGCTAATCTAATTACTGTTTAATTAACTAACTAGTTAATTAGATTAATTTAAACAGGACTAATTAACTTAATTAATTCACTAATTAATTAACTAATTAATTATTAATTTTATTAATTCATTTTCATTTTATTTTATTTTATTTTATAAAACGTTCTGGGGCGGGGCCCCCTTGTCATAGGCCCTAGGGGCCTTATCGGGTGCGGGCGTTGCGGCACAGCCCGAACAGGGGCGCACCCGACCGGGCGTTGCGGGGCGGCGGTGTGGGGGTGACGCCACCGGGCGCGACCGAGGCGGCCGGCACGCGTGCGGGCGCCGGGAATCGGCAGCGAGGGGCGGCGTCCAGGCGAAGGCCGCGACGCAGTGGGGGGAGGCGCATGAGGAGGAGGCGATGGTGGCGCGGCCATGGGTCACGAGCAGGGCGGTCGAGCGCCGTGGCCGCGGCCGTGGGCCAGCGAGGCCGTGCGCGGGAGCGACGGGGAGAGGCGCGCGGTGAGCGCGCAACGAGCGGGGCCGGAGCGCGTCGACCGCGGGCGGGGATGGTGGTGACCGGGGCGACACAGGGAGAGAGGGGGCGAAGGGGGACGGCGGCGCTCACTTGCGAGCAGGGAAGGGGGGCGACGGGGCGCGTTGGCGTCGGCGAGGGAGAGGCGATGGAGCGGCGACGACGAGGTGGCGGAGCACAGCAGCGACGAGGCGGCGCCGGGGATGGGCGCCGGCGTCGTAGGCTCAGGGCGGCGTGGGATCTGGCCCCTTCCCGATCCAGTCGAGTAGGGGGCGCCTGGGAGGAGGCAGGGGGCGGTGGTGCGGCGGTCCGGCGAGGTGGCCCCGGGCGGTGGCGACGGGCAATGCCGCGGGTCGAACGACGGCGGCGGGCTCGGGTGCCTCGACCCAGATGGGATCGGGAGAAAGAGAGGGAGAGTGGGGTACAAGGAGGAGTGGGGTACTGGGTGTCGGTTAGGGTTTGGGCAGGGGTGTATAGGGAGCGGGGGTGGGCTGGCCGGTTGGCCGAATGGGCCAGCCTGTTGGGTCGGCTGGCCCGGGGGTCCTTTTCCTTTTTTTGTTTGTTTTCTCTTTTGTAGTTTCTTTCTTTTATTTATTTTCTTTTCTATTTTTAAATCATTTTAAATTCCTTAGGCATTTTATAAAAATGGGTTTGTTGCACCATAATTACCTTTGTAATATTTAGTACAAACCAAACATTTGTATTTTAATGTTTGAAAACTTTTATTGTTTGAGTTAAATTCAAATTTGAATTTGGATTGGTTCTAAACTAACGCGATCAACAATAATTGAGGTGACGCAACATCATTACTAGAGGGTTACTGTAGCTTGATTACCCGGGCATCACAATTCTCCTCCACTACAAGAAATCTCGTCCCGAGATTTAAGAGGTAGTGTAAGGGGGGAAAGTTTGATAATGAATCTAGCGAATCTTTTCGGTCTTGGTTGCTCTTCTCGAAGAGGTCGATCCATTACATTGATTTCGTCTTTCCTCTGTTTCAGGTCCTCATGATGAAGTCGGCTCTTTTCTTCGGGAACTCCATCGTATTTACGAATAGGTAATGGGGCAGGTCGGCAACGACATAATGTTATAAGGGTTATAATCTGGGATTAACCCATGAATGAGCATATGAGTACCTCTCGAGTTTGAACATTTAAAAGACATCGAGTGTAAAGTTGGGAGGTACAATAAGAAGTTTCAAGCAGCCAGGCAATCGTTCAATGCCTAGTCAGAAGGTGAAAGTGGTTTCAAAGCAACGGGATAATTATTGTGTCCGATGCCAGAATTGATGATCTCATCGGAAAGGTGGCTCATGAATTACTTACGAGTCCACGCGGGAGGAATAACTTTGGAAACTGGGGTGTGCAGGAGAGTCAGGTTTCGATCCTGGGAACTGTGGGTTATGGGCCCACCATGTTCTTAAAAGTAGAAAGGGCGGAGACGTCTTGCGTGATCATGCAAGCAAGGCATGTCAGGGGGTAGCCTGTCGATTATGTCGGCGACAACGTCGATACCAAGGGCGAGGGACGAAGAGAACTATTTTCCTGCTCGTTGAACGAGGCGGGCCAAGAGGCAAAGTTCTCATCCATCGGCGGTTACCGAAATGTCATCAACAATAGAAACAGGGTCTCACTGTCAGAGTTGTACACCGAGGTGTTTACCTACGCAGTGAATTATTACTGCTTAGATTATATAGATCACAAGAAAGGTTAAACCAAACAACGGAAAGGAAATATGGTTATCAAATTACATAGAACAAAGACAAGGAAAATGTGTTTAATCACATATTTCAGGGGTATATCCTTCCCAAGGACAAGCAGAGCATGATATCCATGACAGGATATAATGTAGAAAACTCTTTAGGTAGGGGAGAGAATTTTCATGACACTACCCATACAACGGTGTTTGGATAATTGAGCAGGAAACTTTTAGCCTTGGGCTCCAAATGTTCTTGTTGGAAATCGGAGTATCACAAACAAGCTTTTGAGATAGCATTGACATGGTATTCAAACAAAGGTCGGACTTTAGATACTCAATGGATCCATCAGGAACAACTTATAAAATAGGTCTTACAATTTCCTCCAGGAGGAGTGGTTATCCTTGCAAAAGAAATTATAACGATAGGTCCTCCACCTAGGGGGGGGTGCTAGGCATGACATCATGTTACCGGGTCATCAAAGGACCAACATCATAACTCTTGGAAAGTTGTCCCAACCATCATATCTGACCGAGATTCAGATCCGATTAGTGTCATGATACCTCAGACTCAGGATGTCCGAGAAGAAAAGGTGCAACACAAATAGACGAAAAGACATTTCAAGATTCTCAGGAAATGAACTATGGAAGCAAGTTCCGAAACCAGAGTTCATCATTAAACCAAGGAGAGGATGAGGAAGTGGCTGACGGACTCAGCGATAATTCAACGAGGTATCCAAAAAGATGCATCTCCTCAATTATGTGGATAAGGAGATAGCATTTGTCCGATCAAATGATATAATGAAGCATGCTCGAGGACAACATACACAATTAAACATTGGTTGAAAGGTGCGCCCGAAATATGGGTTGGGCTGCACGACCAATGTCAGAATGGTGATTCAATAATCAATAGTCTAAGAATGAACGGTTGACCATTAACTTCAAAGCAATAGGGTTGCTAGAAGTACAGAATCCAAACAGCACCGTTCACTTGTTGGTACCCCGGTTGGAATCAACACGAGGACCATGAAAGAATGGTGATGGTGAGAAGTAGCACTACACCAAGAACTCTCAAGAGGTGGAACAAATCTCAGAACATTCTTGACATAAAAGATGGTAATACTCCAAGATAAAGAAGAACAAAGGCTGGATAGCAAGGAACTCAAGGTATAACACAAAACATGAACAAGTTTGTGTTGGGGGAAGGCAAGAATGTCGTCGATGATAACACAATCATCGAGGGGCAAGGATGGTATTTCTCATCACGAATTCGATTGATATCCTGTAAGAGCTCAGAATGTAGATGATGATTACGACACATTTGTCGAGAGGTTTCATGAAGATGTAATCGAACAACGATGACATCAAGTCAAAGGACTGATGAAGCGAAAGTTACTAAAACCAAGGGTACGACACGAACTCGAAATCAAGCTTGATGTTCAAGGCGAAATGATATGACAAGGAAGATCGACGTAAGTCTAGCTCATCGTCGAAAGTTGTGCTCCGGAAGAAGGACCAGGTAGCACAGTTAAAATTTTGCATGATAATGATATAGCTGATAAGGCTAGGAATGACTTGAAGGATTATTAAACTCATAAGCAACAAGAATTACTTAGAGTTATTGAATCGGAGTATGGAATCGATTCACTTATCGGTGTTCCCGAGTGTCTAATAACTCGGAGCCCGTGGAAAATTGGAATCAGCGAGAATGTAGTACTTGATGAAGAACTCATAAGAAGTAATGCAGTTCCAAGATAATCTCGAGATACCAGGGGGGTAATACTCGAAGACGGATCAAAGTAGAGGTTGGACTGGGGTATTAATCCGCAGAAGACAAATGTTTAAACTTGCCCGAGAAATGGGAACAAAGAAGAACAATATGGTCGAAACCATAACTACAAGGGGTCCAATTTAATAACACCGAAAGAATTACTCGAATGAGTAAATATTTGGCAAGAAGCTTCCATGATAAGTTCCACTTCAGATCTATGGGCATGAACTCAGAGATCAAGGTCGACTCCCACTTCTCCAATGCATACCCTTTCATTCACTTCTCACTTTCGATGAAGTTATAGCGTTGAAATTTTATCTGGCAAAATACCAGAAGAGTATGACTCGTGAAAACTTTCAAGTTCACACATATTAAGGAAGGCATAGGTTCAACCCATCGGGGCATCTTAGAATCATATACCAGAATCTTTAGAAGTAATTAACTCAAGCTCGAAGGCAGAGCATGGTTGAGAAAGCAGACGATACAATTTACCAAAGGCATTATGTATCAGAGAAAATGCTCACAAGGTTATTGAATATGAAGGGCGTTGTCAGATAAAATCCAACAAAGGATCTGGTGGTCCACAAGGGATCTGACGTGAGCATCGGTACTCAACTAGAGGAAGCAGATTATAGAAACAACTGACTAACTCAATTGTCAAATGCAAAGGAATTATGATTTCCAAATCAAGGGATCAGAAGCAATGCTCTGATTAGGGGTGGATAAGTTGAATAGCCTTAGGGTACAATCAAAGACAATTGGATTGGTCGAGAACCAATTCCAGTTAAAAGAATGGCAGCTCAGCCGGAAAAGTAATTTATAAGGATCAATGATGATTGCGTGTATTCGCAAACATATTGAGTCAACGGACTCAAAATGATAATGACAAGGAATGTCAATAAGACTACGAGACTTATGGGATTAACCATAATGCAAGCAAGCAAGAATTTCAAGAGCCAAGGCTCCAGAGGATTTTCGGAAGATCGAATAGTATTTTGAAGACTTTTGTGAAACACATGAACAACTGGGGATGAGCGGATACTCGACAAGTGCGAGTATTTATTTGAAGGGGTATTCATGTGGCAAAGAACTGCTAGGCAGTAGGCACAAAGTATTCTTGGAACAATAGAGAAAACTTCGGGGTATCTTGTAATAACAAGATCAATGGGGGATGATCGTATGAATGGCAAGTGTAAGTAGTTTTCCATACGGATTTATCGGTGGTCGGGAATAGCAAAAGTGATGGGCACAAAGTCTCGTGAGACTATCAAAGAGTATCTCCAAAATCTTCTGGTGCAGTCGGTGATCAACTGGACTGAAGGGCCTCTCCGGGAGAAAGTATTTTCGAGAACCTAAAGTTAGATATTAGTAAAAATCGTTTAACCCCAAATAGAAGAGCGTTCAGAATCCCAGAGTAAAGGTCGAGGAGTAAAAGACCCTAATACCACCCAATGCCGACGTGGGCCCATGGGCCGCACAGCCATGTTAGTAAAAGTTTTGAAAAGTCTAGACTCGACTTCGGCCAAGGAGTGTGGAAGGGGGATTCCTACAGGCAGTCGGCTCTGATACCAACTTGTGCTCCGGAAGATATCACAACACAACTCTAAAAATAAAATAAGTCATACAAGCATCATAATACAAGCCAGGGGCCTCGAGGGCTCGAATACAAGTGCTCGATCATAGACGAGTCAGCGGAAGCAACAACATCTGAGTACAGACATAAGTTAAACAAGTTTGCCTTAAGAAGGCTAGCACAAACTGGGATACAGATCGAAAGAGGCGCAGGCCTCCTGCCTGGGATCCTCCTAACTACTCCTGGTCGTCGTCAGCGGGCTGCACGTAGTAGTAGGCACCTCCGGTGTAGTAGGGGTCATCGTCGACAGTGGCGTCTGGCTCCTGGGCTCCAGCATCTGGTTGCGACAACCAGGAAGAAAGGAAAGGGGAAAAAGGGGGAGAAAGCAACCGTGAGTACTCATCCAAAGTACTCGCAAGCAAGGAACTACACTACATATGCATGGGTCTATGTGTAAGGAGGCCATATCAGTGGACTGAACTGCAGAATGCCAGAATAAGAGGGGGATAGCTAGTCCTATCGAAGACTACGCTTCTGGCAGCCTCCGTCTTGCAGCATGTAGAAGAGAGTAGATTGAAGTCCTCCAAGTAGCATCTCCAAGTAGCAACTCCAAGTAGCATCTCCAGTAGCATCGCATAGCATAATCCTACCTGGCGATCCTCCCCTCGTCGCCCTGTGGAAAAGCGATCACCGGGTTGTCTATGGAACTTGGAAGGGTGTGTTTTATTAAGTATCCGATTCTAGTTGTCATGAGGTCAAGGTACAACTCCAAGTCGTCCTGTTACCGAAGATCACGGCTATTTGAATAGATTAACTTCCCTGCAGGGGTGCACCATATAACCCAACACGCTCGATCCCATTTGGCCGGACACACTTTCCTGGGTCATGCCCGGCCTCAGAAGATCAACACGTCGCAGCCCCACCTAGGCCTAACAGAGAGGTCAGCACGTCGGTCTAACTCCTATGGCGTAGGGGTCTGGGCCCATCGCCCATTGCACACCTGCACGTTGCGTGGGCGGCCGAAAGCAGAACTAGCCCCCTTAATACAAGAGAAGTTGCGTTAACGCAGTCCAATCCGGCGCGCGCCGCTCAGTCGCTGACGTCAAGAAGGCTTCGGCTGATACCACGACGCCGGGATACCCATAACTACTCCCGCGTAGATGGTTAGTGCGTATAGACCAAATGGCCAGACTCAGATCAAATACCAAGATCTCGTTAAGCGTTTTAAGTATCCGCGAACGCCGAACAGGGCCAGGCCCACCTGTCTCCTAGGTGGTCTCAACCTGCCCTGTCGCTCCGCCACAAAGTAACAGTCGGGGGCCGTCGGGAACCCAGGCCCACCTCTACCGGGATGGAGCCACCTGTCCTTTCAGCCCCCTTCATCAGAATCACTTGCGGGTACTCATCGAGCTGACCCGACTTTAGTCACCATCTGTATAGTATGTATGTATGTATAGTATATACCCGTGATCACCTCCCGAGTGATCACGGCCCAATAGTATAGCAAGGCAGACTGACAAGAATGTAGGGCCAATGATGATAAACTAGCATCCTATACTAAGTATTTAGGATTGCAGATAAGGTATCAACAGATGTAGCAACAATGTCAGGCTATGCATCAGAATAGGATTAACGGAAAGCAGTAACATGCTACACTACTCTAATGCAAGCAGTATAGAGGAGAATCGGCGATATCTGGTGATCAAGGGGGGGGGGCTTGCCTGGTTGCTCTGGCAAGAGAGAGGGATCGTCAACTCTGTAGCCGAACTGGGGCATCAGCATCGTCACGGGGTCTACCGAAGAGAAGAGGGGGGAGAACCAGTAAATACATAGCAAGCAAGTGCATAACAGGATAATAGGCAGAGCTAGACGTGTTCTAACGCGGTATGAGGTGATACCGGTGAAGGGGGGAAGCATCTGGGAAGTATTCCCGGGGTTCCGTGTTTTCGGGCAGAGGAGCCGGAGGGGGAATGTTGTGAGTTCGATAGGTTAGGGGGGTGTGGCGGACGAACGGGTTGCGTATCCGGAATCGTCTCGTCGTTTTGAGCAACTTTCATGTTGAAAATAATTTAATCCGAGTTACGGATTAAAAGATATGATTTTCTAAAGATTTTATTAATTTCTGAGATTTAATTAATTATTTAAATTAATTCGAAAATGGATTTATGACATCAGCATGATGTCATGCTGATGTCAGAAATCAACAGGGTTGACTAGTTAACCTGACGTGTGGGTCCCAGCTGTCATTGACTGTTTAGTTAATTAGGACTTAGCTAATCTAATTACTGTTTAATTAACTAACTAGTTAATTAGATTAATTTAAACAAGAATAATTAACTTAATTAATTAACTAATTAATTATTAATTTTATTAATTCATTTTATTTTATTTTATTTTATTTTATAAAACATTCTGGGGCGGGCCCCCCTTGTCATAGGCCCTAGGGGCCTTATCGGGTGCGGGCGTTGCGGCACAGCCCGAACAGGGGCGCACCCGACCGGGTGTTGCGGGGCGGCGGTGTGGGGGTGAGGCCACCGGGTGCGACCGAGGCGGCCGGCACGCGTGTGGGCGCCGGGAATCGGCAGCGAGGGGCGGCGTCCAGGCGAAGGCCGCGACGCAGTGGGGGGAGGCGCATGAGGAGGAGGCGATGGTGGCGCGGCCACGGGTCACGAGCAGGGCGGTCGAGCGCCGTGGCCGCGGCCGTGGGCCAGCGAGGCCGTGCGCGGGAGCGACGGGGAGAGGCGCGCGGTGAGCGCGCAATGGGCGGGGCCGGAGCGCGTCGACCGCGGGCGGGGATGGTGGTGACCGGGGCGACACAGGGAGAGAGGGGGCGAAGGGGGACGGCGGCGCTCACTTGCGAGCAGGGAAGGGGGGCGACGGGGCCGTTGGCGTTGGCGGGAGAGGCGATGGAGCGGCGACGACGAGGTGGCGGAGCACAGCAGCGACGAGGCGGCGCCGGGGATGGGCGCCGGCGTCGCAGGCTCAGGGCGGCGCGGGATCTGGCCCCTCCCCGATCCAGTCGAGTAGGGGGGCGCCTGGGAGGAGGTAGGGGGCGGTGGTGCGGCGGTCCGGCGAGGTGGCCCCGGGCGGTGGCGACGGGCAGCGCCGCGGGTCGAACGACGGCGGCGGGCTCGGGTGCCTCGACCCAGATGGGATCGGGAGAAAGAGAGGGAGAGTGGGGAATGAGGAGGAGTGGGGTACTGGGTGTCGGTTAGGGTTTGGGCAGGGGTGTATAGGGAGCGGGGGTGGGCTGGCCGGTTGGCCGAATGGGCCAGCCTGTTGGGTCGGCTGGCCCGGGGGTCCTATTCCTTTTTTTTGTTTGTTTTCTCTTTTGTAGTTTCTTTCTTTTATTTATTTTCTTTTCTGTTTTTAAATCATTTTAAATTCCTTAGGCATTTTATAAAAATGGGTTTGTTGCACCATAATTACCTTTGTAATATTTAGTACAAACCAAACAGTTGTATTTTAATGTTTGAAAACTTTTATTGTTTGACTTAAATTCAAATTTGAATTTGGATCTGTTCTAAACTAACGCGAGAATATCAACAATAATCGAGGTGACATGGCATCATTACTAGAGGGTTACTGTAGCTTGATTACCCGGGCGTCACAAAGATGCAAGGATGGAGGAGATTCGGACCTTGCTCAAGTCTGCTTCCCCTTCATCATCTTCAAGGCGGCGACATTCAAGCCACAAGTCTTCGGAGCACGAAAAATATGCAAGCGCAAGTCGTCCAAGTCAACATCTACATGGCGACCACCATCACGTTCGTGATCAACATCGTCATGAAGGGCAAGTCACCTCCAAGCATCATGTGCACGACGACGACGAATGCTAATGAGCTCAAGCACGACAACGACATCATCATCATGAAGATGCTCCACAAGCGCAAGTGCACAAGTCCCAACAAGCCCTACTTCACGCCAAGTCCAAGCTTCATAAGCACAAGAGAAGACCGCGAGACGACCACCACCAAGATGGTGCTACGACTACAACAACCACTTTGGCATCTTCGCCAAGTGCTATCAAGGCATCTTCTTCTTTGGAAGTACGGCATCTTCGCCTACTTCCCACGAGTACGCCCACATCGACTTCATCAAGTCCAAGGCGACTGCCTACAAGCGAGGGCGACACTTCCATCTTCGGAAGCCCCCCAAGGAAGATGGCCGAGCATGGGAAACGCCCTTCGGTCATGGAGATGAGCTACGAGGTGCCACATCATATGGGCCTCCCACACCAAGCCGGCGACAAGACGGTCGAGCAAGGGCCATCCCCTTCGACCACGGCGACGAGCGCGAACCTCTTCAACACCATGAAAACGGCGCCCACATTGGACTCCTCCTCCGAGTCAAGCTACGCGACCGCGCATGGAGACATTTGCACCTACATCTCTCTGACACCCACATATGTCGAGATGCCCCAAGTGCCATGTGAGGAGAGCCACCACCACATGAGTGACATGAGTGACTCCACCATATGTGACATTGAGAGCATTTCCTATGAGAGGATGAGTGTGACCACCACTAGCCCCACACATGAGAGCATGCCACACATCCTATGTGAGGTTGAGCGCCATTTGAGTGCCTCCACCAACCATATGAGTGAGAGAATCCTTGAGGGAGTGAGTGAGCCACAACACTTAGAGAGTGAGGTAGTTGACACGGCATGTGAGGCCATTATGATTTCTGACGACTTAACCTCTACTCCAAGTGTGTTTTCTTCTATGGTCCTAGGTCTCCTACATGACGACATGCCTATCCTCGACGAGTCCATCCCTCCAATGGAGAAACCGATGGCCATGGTGGACGATGAAGCACACCCCACATGGTTCCATCAACATGAAGATGACAATGAGACGATCTTCAACACCTCACCTACAACACATGAGCGACGCTCCAACGGTAACATAGGTGATGGTACTTCTCTTGTCCCACTAGTGGACTATCTTGACATTGATTGCTCCCATGATGTTGACCCACCTATTACCATGCTTCATGAAAGTGAGACTTCTTCATGCCTTGACTTACCTATTTATGATGAATATGATGATGAGCATGTTGAGTTGCCTAGTTGTGATGCTATGCTCCATAGGATATCATGTGAAAATTCTTTTGGTCACATCATGTTTGACAACCCATTGAACTTGTCATATGCTATGAGTGAGATCTCCCATATTGCCTCATTTCAATCTCAACATAGTAACTATGCATGCCCCATTAAAATCAATCCTATTTGCACTTATGGCATAGATGACGAGATGATGGTCATTGGCTTTTGCTTCTCTTGTGATGATATTGCCATGCTTCCTTTACATGATTTCTGCAATTCATCTACTATGTCATGCCATGATCACATTGTTCCAAATATGTTTTGTTTTGGATGTTGTCAATATTCTCCATGTGATGTTTCCATTAATGCTCATGAGGAGACCCCCATAGTTTCCTCATACATATTAGGAGATTTTGATGCATTCCATACTTTGCATGATTCTCATCATAGTGTACATCATATGCATTACATGAATAACAATGCTCTAGATATTTCTCATGATATATTACACAATTTGAGTCTCCATTATGTCATACATAACAACAAACCTCTCATGATGGATGACATGTTTCTATATCACGCATCTCATTTATTTGAGCATTGGCTATTTTGTGCTAACCGACACATGCATGTGCGCATCATGATGGATGATGTGTACATATACCATGCACACACAATTTTTCCTTTGTCTTTATTTTGTGTAGGTACTCATGTATACTCGTCAACCTCTCAATCCCAAGAGTTGACGAAACGAGCTCTTGAGAGCAACGATGCTTTGGGATCTCGTGGACTATCCTTTCCATCGTTCCCTTCGTGCAAGGACTACGCGCATCTCTTCTACTTGGCTCTCACATGGCTATGGGCTATATACCATTTGTCCCCTTATGCTCATTTTACCGTGTTCACTTTGCATGTTAAACTTGCTTCTATGCCTTTGCCATGCAATTGTGACCCTTGCTTGCATCTGCCCATGATTCACCATTATGATACTTCTATGTGTATTTGCATGCTTGGTGGAGATCCTTGTTGCTATTGCCATGTTTATCATGTGCCTCATACTATTGTTGATTCTTGTGTTGGGAGAGTCATGATGTTCCATTGCTATTTACATAGGACTTCTTGCCAACACCATGAACCTACTTCCCTCATATCTTGCATCCATGCTTGTGCTATGTCATGTCCATTACTCATGCCCACTATTTGCACACATGACATGCTTGCCATGATTCCTTCTAGTAAGTTGCATCTTGCACTACTAGCATGCTTAACTTGATTGCTATGATTGCTTGCTATGTTGCATCACCCATGTTCCACTATTACTCGCTTTCTTGGGTTGATGACATATATGCTCATGCCCCTCACATGATATATCTTGATCATTGTCTCTTGTGTCCATTAGTTGCCTCTTTCATATCAACTTGTATTGAGTGCAACCATCCTATGCTTATTGATCTTGGAGACTTTGACACCTTACTTGTGATGCATGCTTGTTTGATTGAGCTTATTGCATTTGGTTTTTCTTGCATCTTATGCCTTCATACTATGAAATGCTCCCTTGCCCTTTCTTATGATGAGCATGATGCATACACTTGTTTGGTATCTTACCACACGAATGATAGGTTTTGCACTTTCGCTAACCTCATTTGTTTTTCCGAGTGTTTGTCATGTTCTTTCATTTTGGAGCATTTACAAGGCGGTACCACCACAAGACATATTGGTTATGTGAAGGCATACATGATGTGCAACTCCAACATCTTCGAGAACATTCATAAGGTGAACTCCTTCCCTTTGAGCCATCCTCAAATACGCATATTGGATGGGTCACTGTTTCATTGTTGTTTCCTTCTTGTTGTCTACATGATACATCTCGTGAACGGAGGAAAGACATTGCAGATTGGCTACATGGACCTTCACATTGAGGAGCGCTCGCACTTATTGGATGCATCTTCGGAACTCCACTCATGCCTCGACATCGAGCTTTGGTACACCAACACCTCCATATTTGTTGATTGTGCTCATACATGTCATGCTCGATGGACATATCACACTCACCACAAGTTTGCACCCTATGCATGGATTGACTCACATTATGATTGCCTTGTTGCATCTATTTCCATGTCATCCATGACATATGAGCTTGTGCATTTCCTTAGCAAATTTGTTGTGATCTTCTTTGATGGCATATTCATACATCATGATCATATTGTCCATCATCAACTACATGATAACATACAAATGTTGAGCATCCATTGCCATATTCATGCTATTGATAAACCATCTCATTATGACATAATTTTGCATCGTGGTTGCATTGCTCATATTCATAACACAATTGTGTGCACAATGATTGCATTTCCTCCCATGAATGCTTTGCATCCCATTCTAGATCATCTTGATAAGCTTCATGCATTTTGTCACGACCAATCTTGCCGCACGGACTCATTCTTACATTATGGACACTTTGTGTGCGCTAACCATTGTATTTCCGAGTGTTGCTTGTGTTTGCTCTTTTTGCATATCTATCACTCCGCCGACACCTTGGACTACTTGGATTGCGCCATGTCTTCAACTTCGTCCAACTACAAGTCCGTCGACGACAACCGTTTCCATGGTGATGAGGATCATGATCCGAGGTCGGATCTTTCCCAAGGGGGGGGGGAGATGATGCGGAGCATCCCACGTTCATCCCCATGTACACTCTGACTACTCTCCAAACCCTAAGAGGACTTATGACGAGACCTCAACTATACGCCATTGGACACAAGGTGAACTTGCTCCTCTCCGAACCTTCACTTCCCACATGTGAGACATGGTTACTACCTCATATATATGTGCTATGCATGACCAAGAACAAGGAGGAAGACCATGGACAGGACGGCGAGGACACCAAGTACAAGGACCAAGAGAAGAAGCTGCCCGAAGCTACAGCGGCCGGACGTCCGACCAGGACCGGACGTCCGACGACTCCCAGGCTCTGGACGACCGGCCCCCTCCGGACGACCGTGCCAGCGACCACCGAACCGAATCTGCGGACATCCGAAGAACTCCGGACGTCCGGGACCCCGCGAGCCTCCGGACGACCGGCCCTCTCCGAACGTCCGACCGAAGCGCACCCGAGCCGAATCTACGGAAGTCCAAAGAGCACCGGACGTCCGGACCTTCCCGAGCCTCCGGACGACCGGAACCCTCCGGACGTCTAGTGCCTGTCTGCGCACAGTGTGTTGGGCCGCAGCCCATGTACCCCTTCACTTACCCCTTCGTGGCCCTAGACTATATATACTCCTCCACCTCCTCCTAGTTAGGTTTAGCGTTGATTTAGCTCAAGTTAGAGATAGAGCTTCGCTCATCCATCGGATCTCCTCCTCGTGAGAGACTGCGGCCTCTTCGGAGAAGATCCTATCGGATTCAAGACCCCCTCGTGGGAAGATCCCCTTGTGGATTCAAGACCTCCTCACGGAGAAGATCGGTTACCTTTGTATCCTTACCTTTGTTGACTTTGGATCTCGTGTATCTCTTTGTGTTCTTTGATCTAGCACTTGTGTGACCGATTCCTTGTTGGTTGAGTGTTTTCCCTCGTTCCTCCCCGTGATTTCCTCGTGTTCTTCCACGCGTTCTTTGTGTCTCCCCATAGGATCCACTCCAAACATGAAAGATCATCACCATAGGGTTCCACCCTACATCAGAGGGCCTCTACATCATCTCCAAGGCCCTTCCAATGAGTTGTGAGTAGTTTACTACAGACCTTCGGGTCCATAGTTATTAGCTAGATGGCTTCTTCTCTCTCTTTGAATGTTAATACAAAGTTCTCCTCGATCTTCTTAGAGATCTATTCGATGTAATTCTTTTTGCAGCGTGTTTGTCGAGATGCAATGAATTGTGGGTTTATGATCAAGTTTATCTATGAGAAATATTTGAATCTCCTCTGAATTCTTTTATGTGTGATTAAGTTATCTTTGCAAGTCTCTTCAAATTATCAGTTTGTTTTGGCCTACTAGATTGATCTTTCTTGCAATGGGAGAAGTGCTTAGCTTTGGGTTCAATCTTGCGGTGTCCTTTCCCAGTGACAGCAGGGGCAGCAAGGCACGTATTTTATTGTTGTCATCGAGGATAAAAGGATGGGGTTTATATCATATTGCATGAGTTTATCCCTCTACATCATGTCATCTTTCTTAATGCGTTACTCTGTTCTTCATGAACTTAATACTCTAGATGCATGTTGGATAGCGATCGATGTGTGGAGTAATAGTAGTAGATGCAGAATCGTTTCGGTCTACTTGTCACAGACATGATGCCTATATACATGATCATGCCTTGATAATCTCATAATTATTCACTTTTCTATCAATTGCTCGACAGTAATTTGTTCACTCGCTGTAATACTTATGCTATCTTGAGAGAAGCCAATAGTGAAACCTATGGCCCCCGGGTCCATCTTTTATCATATAAGTTTTCAATCTACTTTTATTTGCATCTTTAATTTTCCAATCTATATCATAAAATACCAAAAATATTTATCTTATCATATTATCTCTATGAGATCTCACTTTCGCAAGTGGCCGTGAAGGGATTGACAACCCCTTTATTGTGTTGGTTGCGAGTTCTTGTTTGTTTGTGTAGGTGCGTGGGACTTTTGAGGAGCCTCCTACTGGATTGATACATTGGTTCTCAAAAACTGAGGGAAATACTTACGCTACTTTGCTGCATCACCCTTTCCTCTTCAAGGAAAACCAACGCAGGCTGAAGACGTAGCACTGCTATATGATGAATTGCTATGAGCTGCTCCTGCTGCTGCTATATGATGAATTGCTATGAGCTGCTCCTGCTGCTGCTATATGATGAATTGCTATGAGCTGCTGCTGGTATATGATGAATTGCACACTACTGCTGCTGTATGATGAGTTGCTGCTCCTATATGATGCATTCAGGTGGTGTTGCTATATGATAATAACCAGCCACTTGGACCATCGAATTTCAATAAATAATTGTTCTGCATTTAAATGTGGTTCATGCGTTCTCCGTCTAAATTAGGCAATGGGATCTCTATGGAAAACATTGACCAAAGTAGATTGTGCCAAGTAGATGGTATCTTTGTATTTGCATTTTGAGCAAATATTGATGGTCTGTTTTCCTATCATATTAATTACTGCACTGGATTCAATTTGTGATGTTTGCAAGTCAAATTAATTTTCATATGGGCAGCAAAACGAAAAAAATATAATTCAATCTAGACTTTTCACTGATCATACCAAAGATAAGCTGAAAACACAATGAAAAGAACTGGTTGGCTTATTACATGGAGCTTATATTCACAGGTGCTTATTTTCTTAGATAACTCGTAATAACTGTACCTAAGAAACTTGGCCAATCGAACTAACATACAAATAACATGTCATGATGATTGCAATGGAGGAGTGACGTACCATAGCACACTGTATAGGCTCACCACTGCCTCTCCTTTTTTTGCGATGTTCCATGAAATTGCCACATACATCTTGTACTTTTTCACTGTGTAACCCTATCTGCAAGTTGACACGGCTAATTTCAGACATCTCTACATGATAATACATTGCATATCCCTTGAGCATATTTAAACCACCAATTAATGATTGTGTGGTAGTATAAACTAGCCATGACTCTGTGTGCTGGACTAGCAGGCACTCTAAGGGATCCTAATGTAGTACACTGGAATTCCTACATGCCACCTATGATTTTGTGTAATGTACTGCCTCTGTTCCTAAATATATGTCTTTGTAGAGATTCCAGTATGGACCACATACAGATGTATATAGATGCATTTTCGAGTGTACATTCACTCATTTTGCTCCGTATGTAGCCTATAGTGGAATCTCTGGAAAGACTTATATTTAGGAACGGAGGTATGAGGTAGTATCATGTATGACATCTACATATCTAATTTAGCAGCCAGTAGTAGAAATCATTCTCTGCACAAAGGGATTACTGGTCGAAAATCCTAGCAAAGCATGCTGGCAGGTACAAAACAATACAAGAGAGAGAGACGCACTTACAAGATCATAGCAATGCCTCAGTCCAGGATCTTGGTTGGCCAAGCTGTTAGATCCAGAAGAAACATCGTCCTTGTAGTTTTTGCCAGCTGCATAAAAAGTAACAGCGACCTGTTAGTATATTTGAAGTACATCGGGCACGTGATGCTGGATGGGTTTAAAGGTGACAAGTACCTAGGCCGTGGCGGGTGCTTGGCATCTTGCTATACGATGGGAATCAGGTTAGAAACCTCAAGGGTGATGATGCTGCGCTGGCTGTCGAGGTCTGGTAAGGAGATCTAGAACCATTGAGTAGGGTGTTTGTGGAGCGGCTCCGGTAGGGTGGACTACGGTGTGGGCGAAGAGGATCTGTGGCCGTGGACGAGGGCATGGGTGAAGCTAGTCCTGTGGTTGGGTTAAGGATGGTGTCGACGATGCGGATCTACGGTCGTGGACAGGGCGTCAGAAGCTGCTCCGGTGGTTGGGTTAAGGATGGTGTCGATGATGCGGATATGCGGCCGTGGACGAGGCGTTAGAAGCTGCTCCGGTAGGTTGGATGAGGGTGCGAGGAAGCGGATCTGAGGCCGTGGACTTGTGAGTTGGCAAAGCGGCCTCGGTAGGGTTGAGAATGGTATAGGCAAAGCTACTCCGGTAGGGTTGACGATGGTGTCGGCGAAGCGGCTCCGGTAGGGTTGAGGTAGGTGTCGGCGAAGAGGATCAGAGACCATCGACGGGGGCGTTGGTGGGGCGGCTCCGGGGGTCTGGACGAAGCGTCTTCGATGGGGAGTACGAATGAGCCGCTGCAGATGCGCAGCGGTTGACGAGAGTACCAGCGAAGCAGATCCGGCGCCGTGGACAAGGCCGACACTGAATGGGCAATGGTATAGTGGTGGATGAGGAGTCTACTTGTTTCTAGGGGATGTGGGAGGGGTAGATGCGGCCGTAGAAGCAGATCCGGCGAGGTGGACGTCGCTGGCAGTGAATGGGTTATGGCACGCCGGTGGATGAGTAGTCTAGGGTTTCGAGAGGGGAGGGGAGAAAGGTCGATGAAGTACGGACGGCGTGATGTAAGATGCTTTGGTGCTGTGAAGTTAGTCGTTTTTTCGGGAGGGGGAGAGGAAATGGGGGTGCCGTGTAGTGGGGGGAACCGGAAGTTACCAAAGCAGCCCCGACCTATTATGTAGATGAAGGCGGTATTGTAAATGTTGGTCTCCATGCACCAAGGACAAAAGGGGAATTTCGCATGCTAAAGACTAAGGTGGCAGAAATTTTAGAAGGAGGCGGGAGATTTTGCCGCCCGCGGGATCGTTCATATCCAGTTTCAACTAATTTTGGACCATGCTAGCGGGAAGGTCATGCTAGACTGTGTACATGGGGCATGCGTCATCAGTTAATAACTGGTGTGAAATCCACCCCAGAAAAAAAGACAATAACTCAGGATGATGCGCCGATAACTTGGACGTTCACACGAGCGTGGCCAATCGTACGGGTGTAGTGGCGCGTTCACAAAAAAGGGATCAAACGCTCATCCTATGTCTCTCTCGTGAAATAGATAATTTAGTGCCATTGGTTATTTACTTTAAAAATAATGCATTGACGCGTTAGTGTACAGGCGCACGAAAGGATATGGATATTGTAGTCCGCTACTTAAAAGTGTTACCTCATATGATTACATAGCCTCCATTTCATAAATTGCGTACCCGTTGAATTCATATATGAATATTACATATATTACTTCATAATAGAAACTTAAATCATCCAAGACTAATGAATTTGAATGCAAGAGTAACAATGGTGCATGTACATGATAGCTACATTGGTTGTTTGAAGAAACATCACTTTAACTTTGGCATGCACAACTGAAAAGGTTTATTTAAATAGAAAAAAAAGTGATATGTGAGTGTCCAATCTTTATTGCGTTGAATCGATATTGTACCTTTGGCCATGATACAAAGTAGATATTGATTTATGTTCAAGCGATGCATGTCCACGATTGCTAGATAGTAAAAAATAAATCCGTGGAACGACACTGCTATAACTTTCAATGCCAGTGATGAACCTCAATTCCAGACCGTCCGGGCACCAGCCGCTTTGGTCCTTAGCCCAATCGTAGACGGATTTCGGCTCACTAAAGTACTCATGGATGGCGGAAGCGGATTAAACTTGATCTACGAAGAAACACTCAGCAAGAAGGAAATGGACAAGAGCCGCATTGAGCAAAGCGGCACAACCTTCAGGGGAATCATCCCCAATCCGGAAGCACGGTGTGCGGGAAAAATCACACTCGATGTGGTATTCAGCACTCCGGAGAACTACAGGTCCGAAGAAATCACATTCCAAGTGGCTCCTTTCAGTAGAGGATACCACGCCCTTCTAGGGCGGGACGCGTTTACAAGCTTTCAAGCTATACCCCTTTACAGGTACATGAAGCTTAAAATGCCCGGACCCAATGGAATCATCACTCTAGCCAGTGATCTGGACGTCGCACTTCGCGCCAAAAACAAAACCGCACCACTAGCCCTGGAAGCATTATCCGAAGCCCTAGCAGCCGAAGAACTAACAACGTTGCACGCCACCATGGACAGGGACGACGTGATACTTGACAAGCGACCCGAGTCCACCTCATTCAAACCCGCAAACGAAATAGTCAAATTCCAGGTCCATCCAACGGACTCCATGAAGATAGCTTCCATCAGGACATAGTTAAGCCCCAGAATGGACGCCGCACAGCGAGACTTCCTGCGCGAGAATTGGGACATTTTTGCCTGGCACCCTTCGGACATGCCGGGCATCCCACGCAGACTGGCCGAACACAGCCTCAATATACTAAAAGGATACAAGCCTGTCAAGCAGACTCTAAGGCGCTTTTCAGAGCCCAAACGGCAAGCCATGGGGGAAGAGCTAGCCAAACTACTCGATGCCGGATTCATTAGAGATATCAAGCATCCGGATTGGCTGGCAAATCTGGTAATGGTACCAAAGAAGGACAAATCCTGGCGCCTATGCGTCGACTTCAAAGACCTCAATAAGGCTTGCCCCAAATATCCCTTCCCCCTCCCTCGCATCGATCAAATCATCGACGCCACCGCATGACACGACTCACTGTGTTTCCTCGACGCATACTCTGGATACCATAAATTAGTATGGCAAAGTCCGACCAAGCTGCAACAGCTTTCATAACACCATACTGTCCTTTCTGCTTCAACACTATGCCTTTCAGGCTTAAAAATGCCGGTGCAACCTATCAGCGCATGATTCAGACATGCCTGGAAAAGCAAATCGGCAAGATAGTGGAGGCGTACGTGGATGACGTGGTCATAAAAACAAGACATGTTGAAACCCTAATAGACGACTTGAGGCTTACATTCGACAACCTCCGAACATACAGCATCAAGCTAAACCCGAAAAAATGTGTTTTTGGCGTACCCTCTGGGAAGTTGCTCGGCTTCATTGTTTCCAATAGAGGAATTGAGGCGAATCCGGCAAAGATGAGAGCTCTGTCGCAGTTGGCTATTCAAACAGACCTCAAGCATATCCAGAAACTAGCTGGATGCGTGGCTGCCTTAAGCCGCTTTTAACCCGGTTAGGAGAAAAGGCATTACCTCTTTACCGCCTTCTTCGGTGCATCAAACACTTCGTGTGGACGGATGCATCCGTGGCCAGATTGGACGAAATAAAGACATTATTGGCCAATAATCCAGTCCTAACAGCGCCAAATATTGGCGAACCCATGCTACTGTATATAGCTGCAACACATCAAGTTGTAAGCACAGTGCTCGTCATCGAACGAGAGGCTGACGGATACAAATTCCCGCTCCAGAAGCCGGAATATTACGTATCCACGGTCCTCACGCCATGCAAATCCCGATACCCACACAATCAAAAAATAGCATACGTGGTCTTCATGGCATCCCGGAAGCTACAACACTATTTCCAAGAGTGTTCGACTACTGTGGCCTCCGAAGTACCACTCAACGACATAATAAATAACCGCGATGCTACGGGCCGGATTGCTAAATGGGCCATCGAACTCCTTCCATTCGACATAACATACAAGCCACGACGGGCCATCGAGTCGCAAGTACTGGCTGACTTTGTCGCTGAATGGACAGAAGCCGAACTCCCTAAAGAGTACGGCGCATAGTCTAACTGGATCATGCACTTCGACGGCTCTAAAATGCTGGCCGGATTGGGAGCAGGTGTAGTCCTGACGTCTCCCACCGGAGACACGGTCCAGTACGTACTCCAAATATTATACACAGACTCCAACAATGCAGCTGAATACAAGGCTGTGTTGCACGGTCTTCTGATGGAAGTCTCTATGGGCATTCAACGCCTAGAAGTGCGTGGGGATTCAAACCTCGCAATATCACAAATAAACGGAGACTTTGATGCCAAGGATCCGAAAATAGCGTCCTACCGTAATGCCGTCCTCAAAATGTCAGCTCGGTTCGAGGGGCTCGAATTTCACCATGTGGCTCCAGAAAACAATCAAGCGGCGGATATTCTCGCCCGCATCGGCACTAAACGCGACCCTGTCCCACCTAACATATTCCAGGAAAGGCTGTTCAAGCCATCCGTGGTATGGGAAGGGGAGTCCGGCAACACTAGCATGGATCCGAATACACCCCCAGATTCCGAACCATCAGACATAATCGGAGGCTCCACCACCAAAATAACATCTTCGGCCCACGAAATCATGGCTATAATCGCCTTGTGGACCGAGCCTTTCTTGGCCTACCTAAATAGGCAGGAGCTCCTCGAAGACCAAAATAAAGCACGTTGCATCGTGCGACGTTCTAAAGCTTACAAAGTCCATGAAGGGGAACTCTATAAGAAAAGTGCGGCCGGAGTGCTCCAAATGTGCATCTCCGAAGAGGATGGGCGGCAGCTCTTGGCTGAAATCCATGCCGGACTGGGCGGGCACCATGCTGCAGCTCGAGCACTAGTCAGCAAGGCCTTCCATACAGGCTTCTATTGGCCGACAGCCCGAGAAGACGCACAGGACCTTGTCCAACACTGCGTCGGTTGCCAGCTCTTTGCCAATCAGAGTCATATGCCCCCTACCGCTCTCCAAACAATCCCCATAACTTGGCCCTTCGCGGTCTGGTGGCTGGATATGGTCGGACCTCTTATAGGGGGAAGCCATAAGAAAAAAATACTTATTGGTCCTAGTGGACAAGTTCACCAAATGGATAGAAGCTAAACCAGTCAAAACGGTCGAATCCGGACCAGTGATAGACTTCATATCCGGGGTTGTACACCGATACAGCGTCCCCCATAGCATCATCACTGATAATGGCTCAAATTTCACAGCCGATGAAGTGAAAACTTGGTGCGGCAAAATGGGCATTATGCTCGACTACGCTTTCATCTATCATCCCCAAACAAATGACCAGGTCGAACGTGCAAACAGTCTCATCATGAGCGGCACCAAACCCAGACTAGTGCGATCCTTGACAGAGTCGGACACGCACAGGGTCGAAGAGCTCAACTCCGTGCTCTGGGGGCTGCAGACCACGCCGAATCGCACCACCAGATATACACCATTTTTTATGGTGTACGGCCCGGAAGCAGTACTATCCTGCGATATAATACATGATTCGCCTCGCGTACGCATGTACGAAGAGAAGGAAGCTGGGTTAGATCGGCAGGATAACTTGGATGTCTTGGAGGAGGAGCACGACATCGCAAAAGCCCGCTCCGCATTCTATCAGCAGGCTCGATGGTAGCAAAGCAGAGAAGTGCGGGCCAAAACTTATAATATTGGCGAACTCGTTCTACGCCTACCGGAGAAGAAGAAGGACAAGCTCAAACCTAAGTGGGAAGGTCCCTTCGTCATTGATAAAGTTCTCACCGGAGGAGCGTACCGCTTACGTAATGCATCCGATAATAGACTCGAGCCGAACCCATGGAACGCGGCCAGACTCCAGAGTTTCTACGCCTAGCGCCGAACTTAGTGTTCGTCTCCTTAACCCCTCCTTTTTAATTATGCTCCCTCCCTTTTCCTTTCTCGACCTTTTTTCCTCTTCACACAAAGTATTTAATACAGTACGGATGCTCGGATCACTCCGACCGCACTATGTGTGTAAGCAATACCTGGGGGCTTCCTATACGGAAGCTAAATATAATTACTTTAATGGCTTTTTGCCCATCACATATGCGTTCTTTTTCCATATGTTCCTTTTATTCACCATTATATGCATCGATATGACTTAAGATGTGGCCATGCTGGTTTGCCTGGCTCTTGTGTTTATGCCCTACGTTCCCGTTAATTCGGCTAGGGCATAAGGGGAGCACCTCTGTGATTGTTACTGTCGGTTCAGCCGGATGTGTACCTCAGACTGGGTGAAGCCGAAATCTAGCATTCTTAAGGGAATATTCGGTCGGTGAACAAAAGTTGTTTTTTCGTTTATTACAACGCAAATCCCCAGAAGTTTTGTATCCTGCGTCCTTGTTCGCAGTCCGGACATGTGCATCGTCGCATGCGTACCCAGGGAAAGGAACCCCTAACGGAACTATTCTCCCTGGAAGATGTTTCTTACTATCCATGTAATATAACATAACTAGTTCGGTACTTGTCTGTTCAAGCACTTATGACCCCTACGCCTGGTTTCCATGCATACCGCGGTTCTGCATAACTGGGCGGGTATTCGGATACACCTCGGACTGTCGGATCCGGGGGCTGAAGCGAAAAGATCCGCCATGACAAATGATTTTAATCCGGCTAGGGACTACTTATGTCAATTGAATTACAAAGTCACTTGGACTGACTATATTCCTCCTCTATACCATCCAACAGGCCATCTAGCTTACAATCCTGTTGGCAATACTTTGCGGCTAATGCTACCTGGTCATACACCAGACTTACGGGAATTTCTTGCCCATCTGGCCCCGCCAGTCCGACTTCGGCCATATGGTTCGGGTCCAGCTTGGTGTAGCGCGTCTTCACCATAGCCCATGCTTCTCTTGCACCTTGTCGGCAGGATGACATCTTCCACAATCGGAAGCGCCGCCGTGCTCCTTGAAGCATATCCACAAGCTCCCCCATGCCCTTCGGCAGGAAGCTTGATGGCCACAAGGCCTGAGCAACGCCCTGCATCACCTGCCGAGCTTGCTCGTGCAGTTGTGAGAGGTCTTGGAGTAAATCGCCTGCAGACGCGGGCATCTCCTCCTCGGGGTGGCCCGTTAACATACCTATAAGTAAAAATTCTTTCAATATGCTTCCTTGCCGAGCTGTATTACGGTTCGTCTAGGCACTTACTATAAATGTCGCGACGAAGCCTTTTGTTCTCCTTCACAGAGTCCGCCAGCTGAGCATGGACATCTTTTAATTCCACGGCCAGCCGGATATTGGCATCTTGAAGATTGTTCTTCTCCTGCCTAACTTGCGTAAGGATACGCTCGCCAGCTTTCAGCTGCCTTTGAAGATGCGACTCGTTAGCTCCTACCAACTCCGGATTCACCCCGGGAATGTCTACAGAATTTTCTATTAGACTTATCATACGAGCCACTTACTAACTGATACATCTTTGTATAATTGAGACAAATGTTACCAGATGAGGCCTTCTGGGATTCCTCTAACTTGGCAACTGTGGCCCTCAGCTGGGTCTTGCACTGCTCCAGCTCCCGAGACAATTGCTCATTCTTATCTACAAGCACCTATGTATAAATTGATCCTTAAAATAGTTGTTCCAACCGTTTCAAGTCTCAGGGGCTACTGCTATACATTCTTATCAAATTTTCTTACCCGTATATCTTGGGTATACTGGTCCGTCGCTCGGGCGAGCCCGCCTTGAGCAGCTCGGATGTATGCGTCTCCGAAATTGAAAGCATTAAATGCCTCTTCGGAAAAGATGTTGCGAAGTACGGCCCGTCGGCGTCGGTGATCCAGGGCGCTCTCTACTTTGGAATTCGTGGCGAGAGCATATCCGCGTCCTCTGTCGGAGGACAATGCGGCATCGGCCCCACGTCCGCCTCCTCTAACGAAGCCGGTTCTGGAATCCGGCTGGTGGAGGCGTGATTGGTAGGATCCCCGGATATAGTCCGGCTACTCCTCTTCCTACCAGGACACGAAGGGCGCTGTTACATTTCAAATACAATAATCACAGAACAGGTTTTTACCTTACCTCTGTAGTGGCGTTTCGGCCCTAACCGCCTTCCTCTTAAGCCTGCCCGATCCGGACACCCGTTGCCGATGGGCCCCTAGGGGCTCGGCCACGCGCTCTGACCGTCGTCTCTGCAAAAACACGACACTTCAGGTGCAAGGCATGACATCAGAAAGGAATCCTCTTTAGAGGATAGGGTTTTTGGCTTGGCTTACACGCGACGTGGGTAGCAGTCCAGGATAGTCGGCGATAATAGCCACTGAGGCGCCATGGCAGCTTGCTTGACAAAATATCCCGTTGATGAGCTGCACAGTAATATCCGGATCTTCTTCGAGCCCTGGATCGAGGGCCCTTCCGGGGTCCTCTAGCTGCGGGGAGGGGCTGGAGATTCCTTCTACGGCCCTCCTCAGTTCCTGCTCAGAAATATCGAGGTAAATAATCTTGGCGAAGAACGCCACAATAAATGAAGCAGGGGAAAGAATGAAGACTTACCCAGCTTGGGGGGTTGTACATAGAAAACCCATCCCACGGTTTAATGTGAAGGAATTCTTCTTCTTCCCCTTTATCTAAATCGGACAATATCCTCGCCAGAGCCTTGGCAGAGTCCGGACCTTTACGGCCACAACGGGTGGCATCATCTTCCCCGTTGTAGTGCCACATGGGCTTCCCCCGATATTGAAGCGGTTGCACTCCCCGCATTATGCATATTGCCATGACCTCGACTATCGTCAGCCCGGATTTGGCCAGTAACTTTATCCTGCTCATCAGAAAGTGTATTTCTCTGGTGTCTTCCTCTTGGGGGCCCCGAGGGCGCCAGCTTCGACGCGCCTTCGGCAGAGCGTTATTGAACTTAGGGAGACCTGTCCGGACTGGATCCATAAGGGGAACGTCGTCAATATAAAACCACTCCGAAGGCCAGTTCTCCGGTGCCTTCTTGGGAGTGCCGGATAGGTATCCGGTCTCGGCGATGCGCCATACTTCGGCTCCACCCACTTGACATAGGGATTCTCCCTGGTTGCGGGGGACAAGGCAGAATAGTTTCTTTCATAACCCAAAGTGAGCCTCGTAGCCTAGAAATAGCTCACAAAGGGCGACGTATCCTGCTATATGAAGCACGGAGGCAGGGGTGAAGTTGTGCAACTGGAGGCCGTAGAACTCCAGGAGCCCGCGAAGAAACTGGTGGATAGGAAACCCGACGCCCCTTAGCAGATGCAGGATGAGGCATATTCGCTCCTCTGGGGAAGGATTAGGAGATCCCTCCGATTGCTCCCCACCATTATAAGTGGCTATTCCGGCTCGGACGGGGACCATGAATGCCGGTGGGAGAAACCCTTGGGTCTGTAACTCTATCAAATGGCTATGAGGAACTAAACACTCTTCCCAGTCACCCGGCTTAGAGCGAGGAGAGCAAGAAGAAGAGCTGCGGCGACCGGCCATGTTGGAATGGTTTTTCTGGAGCTCTCTGATGGATGCTTGCTCGAGGGAAGAGGATGAGGTTTGGATCTGAGAATCCCCGTCTCCTCAAATAGACGGTCAACCTGCCGGACCAGGGGGTGGCAAATGCAAAAATGCCTCAGCTCCTCGCATTCGCTCGACACGTGGAAAGGGTCATTATTGAGGCACAGAAGCCGAGGAGTATAACATTGATGGGAAGCCGGACACTATTCGTCGTAACAGCTACTTTGGAGTATTCGGAGATGGAACCCGTCTTGCAATGCCGAAGACAAAACTGCGCGTCGGACTCATCGTCATTGAAGCCTAGTTCAGGGGCTACTGAGGGAGTCCTGGATTAGGTGGTATCCGGACCGCCGGACCATAAGCTTTGTCCGGACTGTTGGAACATGAAGATACAAGACTCAAGACTCCGTCCCGTGTCCGGATGGGACTCTCCTTTGCGTGGAAGACAAGCTTGGCGATCCGGATATTATATTTCCTTCCTTGTAACCGACTCCGTGTAAACCCTAGCCCTCTCCGGTGTCTATATAAACCGGAGAGGTTGGTCCTTAGAGGGACGATCACAATCATAATCATCATAGGCTAGCTTCTAGGGTTTAGCCTCTACGATCTCGTGGTAGATCTACTCTTGTACTACTCATATCATCAATATCAATCAAGCAGGAAGTAGGGTTTTACCTCCATCGAAAGGGCCCAAACCTGGGTAAACATTGTGTACCCTGCCTCCTGTTACCATCAGCCTAAGACGCACATATCGGGACACCGACAACTACACCTCTGCAGCCTCGCCGACATTGACAGTCACGGGTGCCATCTCTTTACCCCATCCAGTTCTTACCTTCCATTTGATTCAGTTTCTTTGCTGACTGAATCAAGTCTCGAGGTCGACGTGTAAGCTCTACAAGAAGATCAGTCAAGCTGATATACAAGGCACCTAAAAGAATCCATAGTTTCTAGGTGTTCTAGGGATGAACTAATGTGAAACCGTTCATCATCTACTAGTTTCCATGCATGTGTGTCCTTTAGATTTGGTGTTCCATACGGTTATCACTTCTCTTAATGTCGCATATTTCAGTTTGAGGTAATCATCGCCGTATTTGTTGTTCCATATTATTTTTCTTGCTTCACCATCTTAGTCATAGGATTATGCACGCCTCTACAGGAAACAAATAATAAATGAATTTTAGCTAGAGGTAATTACCCAGATCAACTTTGATTTATGTTCTTCCATGGCCCTTCTGTTTTACCTTTCAGCCTTATCATGGAAATAGGTCGGTTTCTGTTATTACCTTCTTGTGTTTGGATATAGGGTGTTGGAAACGCATGCCATTGTTTTACAAAGATTGCCTGATAATTTGATCATATAGTTGAAATTTAGTAAAGTTTGTCCACTATGTAGGTATTCAGACGACCCATGAATAGAGTCGAATTATCTATGTTTTTGAGGCAGAGTAGATTTCATCCGTTCTCTCTATTCGTGCTTTGGGAGAAGATTTCAGCAAAGTTCTCTATTCATATATTTATTTATTATATGCACTTAAAAATTCGTTCTGGCACTCACCCCTTGGTGCTTGAATTAAGGCTTTCCTTTTTATGTTCTTTAGATCCATGCATGACAATCAGTTTGTACTTCATTTACCCTATTTGTGGTGCGTGTGCTCTTGCAGCATGGATAAATCCTTGATCTTGATTTTTTGTTGAAGGTGAGATCATACACTCTTTTCTTATATGATTTACCTGCCTTCTTCCTATATGGTTTTCGTGACAGTTTCCTTGATACAGTAGATGAATGGTATGTCTAAATATGTTGTGCTTGATAGATCTCTCTTCTTGATTTGTTTATTCATGCATTTTAGAAGAATATTTTTGTACACCTGGTTGTAAGTGATGTGTCCTTTTCTGTCCACCATGGCATGGCCCATTCTGACTGTTTCCTTTTGTGCTCTAGAATATGATTACTGTTTTGCTGGCTCTAGAATATCGTTACTGTTTTTCTGGTTGTAAGTGATGTGTATATAGTTTTGAAAAACTACAACTGAACATCCACTTTATCCCATTATCTTCAGGTATAACCTCTCTTATAATTGTTATGTCGCTAAATGCAATGCTTATATGATATATGATATATCCACAATCTGGTAATTCTTCTTTTATTTTCTCCATTTTGTTGGAATCCTTTATTAGGTACATGCCTCCCCTGTTTTGTAATTCTATTTTAACTAGGACACCGACATGTTCACATAGTTGCTCGCTGGAGTGAATAAATTTGAGGTTTTGTGATATTATACGCTAATATATTTTTTGTTTGTGCTTTGTTCAAAAAATCATGTCGTGATTTAGTTTAGATCTATGCAGTCACAACCATATCTTCAGTTTAGGTCGCTATGAAATTTTATTTCCTTGCCTAATAAGTTGGATTAGAAAATAATTTTAGGCCAGATTAACTATACGCGTTGTACTCCGTATAAACTATTTTAGTTTTATAGTATTTTTTATTTCTCTCTTTAATTTTGTCAGCAAACACATCAAGACATTAGGTCGCTAAGAAATACAAAAATGTGCATCATTTCCTTCAATAGTGTCCCCATGGTGGTACATAAATAAGATTGATAGGTTCTTTCTGTTGATATTTGTGCCTTTCCTGAGGTAGCATCCAGTCTGACAACAAGGTGGCCATAGGGCATGTTTTGTTTTGTCACTAGAAGCAACATCAAATCAAATAATTTCCCTTGGCTAGCACTGGTAATCGAATCATAAGATGCCAATGCTTTGTGGGATGCTTAGTTAAATGTCGAGCTCGTGGATACAAAGAACAAGTCAGGCTTTAGTTCAGTTCAATTCAGTAATTTAATATTAGCACCCACGTCCTACGAACAACACAAAGAGGGCATGGGCGTACTATGCAAGTGCAGTTGTTTGACAGTTGGCTTACCTCGGCGTCTTTGCCGCCGGCCGGGAGACTACTTCGCAGCAGCGACGCCGAGAGAGTGGTGTAACTTGGCCGGCCAGGGAGTCCTTGGTGGGGCCGAGTGCTGACTTTAACAACAAATAACCATTAATTTTGCTCAGTTCATGGGCAAATTAGCACTGAATCCCTGTCTCTGCCTCTTGTTTGAACATCCCTCTTATGATAATCAGAACAAAGCGGCCAAAGCAATCCTTTGGATGACATAGACATCATGGTCGACATAGTATTAACTCATTGAATGAATTTGTACATAACTTAACTTCTTCCCCTAGTATTTGCCTTACTTTTTCAGCATCTTACATACTTAATTATAGGTTGGTCGGATCTGTTGTATGAGGTAGGCTTCAGGCCAACGGAAGATGATTTACTGGATGGCTGCCGCCACAGGTCTTCGGGGTTCCGTGTGCACCTGTGACATTTTGTATAAATTTGGAGGTATCCAACTCCATTATCTACAAATTAATTCCTTGCTTCCATCCCTTATTGAGAAGCCAGATTTTATAGTTACTTAGGCAGAGCATATACATCACTAATTTATTTATAGATGGTCTATTGATTTTCAAATTCTCTGGTTGCTGAACATATACCAACTATTTTTTTGTATCATGTATGCTTTTCGATCCTACAAAATTGCAACTTGTTGCAGCATTTCATGGTGTGGTCTGTGGTGTCACTTACTAAGCTTGACTGTAGTATGCAACTTTTAGAGTTTGCTGATGATGCATGCAACCATTTGAGATTTGGGCATAGGCCTTTTATACTAATAGGTGTTCTCCCTTTCTGATCTGGTGGTGGCCTATAGAGATTGTGCCAGATTCAAGGTCACTGCCCACTAAGAATTCTTACATCTTTGCTTCTTGGTTATGGGACAAATTTTCCGAATGATTTTGGAATCCCCAGATTTTACTTCTCCACGATGAGGTTAGTCCTTGGAACCCACACTTTCTGCAAGATCAGTTTGCTCTTTTCCTTTAAAGATTAGTACTGATGCATACTGCTGTATTTTTTTGTTGAGGTAAAAGAATACCACTTATATCAGTACATGATTGTACCATCCTATACCTTCTTAATTGTGTGTTTATTTGGTTAGTCAAGAAGCATCTAATTACTTGTGTGGGTATGTTGAAAACATGTAAAACCTTCATACTCTGCTTTTCTTTTGCAAACACATCTATGCCTACACATCTATGCAGGCTATTCACTACTACTACTTTGGTGTCGCAATTAAGAACTATATTGCCTAATGCATGTTTATGGGTTATCATCAATATTATTGATCATCATTGGCTTTGGTACATTGCTTTGGCTTTTGCTACTCTGTTGATCTTTGCACTTCCTCTCTACCTCTTAATCTGCATCATGGCGTGCTATGCACTTCTCACTTATGTGTTTTTATTTTCGTTCTTTCTTGCTGTTCGGGTCAAACAAATAGTCTTAGTATACATGTTAGAGAGTTAATTTCATGCATGGAGGTCTCTCTCTTTCAAATAGTCAAGTTTGTTCTTGTATTCAGATGCTATGATTTATTCTATAACTGTTTAGATTTATCTGTGTATGCTAACTCTTTTTCCTTAACTTATATTACATGGACCTCTGTTGTTTATTGAATGCATACTTTTTGCAGTGTTTGCCTGGAATTCTCATGGTGCATCTTCCTAGCTTGGATTCCTTTCCAGTTTATACTCCAATCAGTTGGCTTTTAGTATATCTGCATGTACATAGGTTGTAGCAGCGCCAACGCATAGTTGCGAGAAAGCCATTGTCATTAATGTATTGTTTAGTATTACCGACACTGCATAATGGACATGGTTGTTCCATTTAGTTCCATCTCTAAACCCATGTTATATTTCTGAATGCCATGGGCTCCTACACATACTCCTGAATTTAGACTAGGTGGCCTAAGCAAAATGAATATGGATTCAACTACTATATTGATCTTTTCGCGAATATCTTGTTACTATGATATGCTATATCTTTCCATATGTTTCATGGTTATTCAATTGTTGGTCATGTGTTTTGTAGGCTTCACACCTGCTTACTCCTTGATTGTCCATCTTGGATATTTATGTTTCCTTTTGTTCATGAACTGTCTACTGCTTACTCCACCTTTCTGCCCTGATCACTCATATATGCATCTTTGCTATTATACATTGCTATATAAAAGCAATGTATGCCATTATCAGGTGATATCATTACTTTTAGTCTATCATGGTATCATGTAATAATGGAATATAACTATCTATTAAGTCAATCACATATGCATGGTTTGAATACTCGGCTCGCTCTCGCTTTTCGCGTCAAGGGAGCAACGGGTCATCTAGCATGAATAAAGGTGAAGCATATGTTTTCGCCTTCAAATGCACTTCCAAGGGGCTGTGCCTGATCGTCTACTCAATATAAACAAATTGCAAGATCCCCTTGTTATATAATTTGGCATTAGTATAGATGCCTACCAAGACTTCTATGTTTATCATCCTTTTGAATCTTATGTAATCACCTAAGACCATCATGTACGTTTAACTGTCGGTCATTTGCTACTTAGGCTGATGTGTGGTATGCTTTTGAAACAACCATGATGAAAGAAATATAAGTTTTCGTCCTCTGCCTATCTACATGCCTTGCTCATAACATTGTAATGATTGTTTCTAAGCTTCTTAGAAAACATGTATCATCAGCCATCATCTATCTATCATCAAACTGTACTTATTTTCATACGTTTCATTCTGTGTCTACATATTTTAATGCACACTCTTTCAATAATTGGTTTGCACTCGGCCTTTGCGCCATTGGCGCAACGGGTCATCTAGTATGGGGAAATGAGACATATGTGGTGGGCATAAAGCCCTGAAGATAATTACATTAAGCTTTTGTATAAGAAGCCCCCAGGTATATTAAGCGCGCATAGCGCGGCATGAGTGTGCGGTCAAAGCATACTTGAAGCTTTTAAGGCTATATATAAGAAGGGGAGAGAGAGGATATAATTTAAAAAGGGAGACGGAGGCAATGAGACAAACACAGATTTCAGCACTAGGCGTAGAATCTTCGGAGTCTGGCCGTGTTCCATGGGTTCGGCTCGAGTCGATTATCTGATGCATCACGCAGGCGGTACGCACCTCCGGTGAGAACTTTGTCAATGATGAAGGTACCCTCCCATTTGGGCTTGAGCTTGTCCTTTTTCTTCTCTGGAAGGCGTAGAACGAGTTCCCCAATCTTATAAGTTTTGGCCCGTAATTCTCTGCTTTGATACCTTCGAGCCTGCTGTTGATAGAATGCGGAACAGGCCTTTGCGACGTCACGCTCCTCCTCCAGGGCATCTAAGTTGTGCTACAAATCCAGCTCGGCTTCTCTCTCTTCGTACATGCGCACTCTAGTTGAGTCATGGATGATATCGCAGGGTAGCACTACCTCTGCGCCGTACACCATAAAAATGGTATGTATCTGGTTGTGCGATTTGGCGTGGTCTGCAGCCCCCATAGTACGGAGTCGTGCTCCTCGACCCAGTGCGTATCTGATTCCTTCAAGGATTGCACTAGTCTGGGTTTAATGCCGCTCATAATAAGACCATTCGCTTGTTCGACTTGACCGTTTGTTTGGGGGTGATAGACGGAGGCATAATCAAGTTTTATGCCCATTTTGCTACACCAGGTTGTCGGCTGTGAAGTTTGAGCCGTTATCGGTGATGATGTTGTGGGTGACATCGTAGCGGTGTATGACCCCGGATATAAAGTCTATCACTGGTCCGGACTTGGTCGTTTTAACTGGTTTGGCTTCTATCCATTTGGTGAATTTATCGACCATGACCAACAAGTAGTTCTTCTTATGGCTTCCTCCTATATGTGGTCCAACCATATCGAGCCCCCAGACCGCAAAGGGCCAAGTTATGGGGATTATTTGGAGGGCGGTACGTGGCATATGGCATTGATTTGCAAAAAGCTGGCAACCGACAGAATGTTGGACAAGGTCCTGTGCGTCTGCCCGGGCTGTCGGCCAGTAGAAACCTGTACGGAAGGCCTTGCTTATGAGCGCCCGAGCTGCGGCGTGGTGGCCGCCGAGTCCGACATGAATTTCGGCCAAAACCTGCCGCCCTTCCTCTTCGGAGATGCACCTTTGTAGCACTCCGGTCGCGCTTTTCTTACAAAGCTCTCCCTCCTGGACTTTGTAGGCTTTAGAGCGCCGCACAATGCAACGTGCCTCATTTTGGTCTTTTGGGAGTTCCTGCCTTTTTAAGTAGGCTAAGAAGGGTTCCGTCCATGGGGCGATGACCGCCATAATCACGTGGGCCTAACGTGTTATTTTGGTGGTGGAGCCTCCGATTACGTCAGATTGTTCAGGATCTGGGGTTGTATGCGGATCCGGACTGGTATTGCCGGCCTCCCCTTCCCATACCACGGATGGCTTGAACAACCTTTCCAAAAAGATATTAGGTGGGACGGGGTCGCGTTTAGCACCGATGCGGCAAGGATATCCACCGCTTGATTGTTTTCTCAAACCACATGGTGGAATTCGAGCCCCTCGAACCGAGCTAACATTTTGAGAATGACATTGTCGTAGGCCGCCATTTTCGGGTCCTTGGCATCAAAGTCTCCATTTATTTCATATATTGCGAGATTTGAATCCCCACGCACTTCTAGGCGTTGAATGCCCATGGAGACTGCCATGCGAAGACCGTGCAACAATGCCTCATATTTTGCTGCATTGTTGGAACCTGTGTAAAGTATTTTGGAGTACGTATTGGACTGTATCTCCGGTGGGGGATGTCAGGATGATGCCAGCCCCTAGACCAGCTAGCATCTTAGAGCCGTCAAAGTGCAAGATCCAATTGGAGTACGCGCCGTACTCTTTAGGGAGTTCGGCTTTTGTCCGTTCGGCGACGAAGTCAGCCAGTACTTGCGACTTAATGGCTCGTCGTGGTTTGTATGCTATGTCGAATGGGAGGAGCTCGTTAGCCCATTTAGCAATCCGGCCTGTGGCATCGCAGTTATTTATTATGTCATTGAGTGGTACTTCGGAGGCCACCGTGATTGAAAACTCTTGAAAGTAGTGTCGTAGTTTTCGGGATGCCATGAAGACCGCGTATGCTATCTTTTGATAATGTGGGTACCGTGACTTGTATGCAGTTAGGACAGTGGATACGTAGTATACCGGCTTTTGAAGTGGGAATTTATGTCCATCTGTCTCTCGTTCGATGACGAGCACTGCACTTACAACTTGGTGTGTTGCAGCTATATATAGCAGCATGGGTTTGCTGACATTTGGCGCTGCCAGGATTGGATTGGTGGCCAAGAGGGCTTTTATTTCCTCCAGCCCGGCCGTAGCCGCATCCGTCCATTCGAAGTGTTCAGTGCGTCCAATAAGGCGATAAAGAGGTAGTGCCTTTTCTTCTAATCGGGAGATAAAGCAGCTTAAGGCGGCCATGCATCCAGTTAATTTCTGAATTTGCTTGAGGTCCGTGATAACCCACAAGTGTAGGGGATCGCAACATCTTTCGAGGGTAAAGTATTCAACCCAAATTTATTGATTCGACACAAGGGGAGCCAAAGAATATTCTTGAGTATTAGCAGTTGAGTTGTCAATTCAACCACACCTGGATAACTTATTATCTGCAGCAAAGTATTTAGTAGCAAAAGTGGTATGATAATAACAGTAACGGTAGCCAAAGTAAAGATAATTGTTTTTGGGTTTTTGTAGTAGTTGTAACACTAGCAACGGAAAAGTAAATAAGCGAAGAACAATATATGAAAAACTCGTAGGCAATGGATCAGTGATGGATAATTATGCCAGATGTGATTCCTCATGTAATAGTTATAACATAGGGTGATATAGAACTAGCTCCAGTTCATCAATGTAATGTAGGCATGTATTCCGTAAATAGTCATCCGTGCTTATGGAAAAGAACTTGCATGACATCTTTTATCCTACCCTCCCGTGGCAGTGGGGTCCTAGCGAAAACTAAGGGATATTAAGGCCTCCTTTTAATAGAGAACCAGAACAAAGCATTAGCACATAGTGAATACATGAACTCCTCAAACTACGGTCATCACCGAGAAGTATCCCGATTATTTTCACTTCAGGGTTGTCGGATCATAACACATAATAGGTGACTATAGACTTGCAAGATAGGATCAAGAACACACATATATTCATGAAAACATAATAGGTTCAGATCTAAAATCATGGCACTCGGGCCCTCGTGACCAGCATTAAGCATAGCAAATTCATAGGAACATCAATCTCAGAACATAGTGGATACTAGGGATCAAACCCCAACAAAACTAACTTGATTACATGGTAAATCTCATCCAACCCATCACCGTCCAGCAAGCCTACGATGGAATTACTCACGCACGACGGTGAGCATCATGAAATTGGTGATGGAGGATGGTTGATGATGATGACGGCGACGAATCCCCCTCTCCGGAGCCCCGAACGGACTCCAGATCAGCCCTCCCGAGAGAGATTAGGGCTTGGCGGCGGCTCCGTGTTGTAAAACACGATGAAACTTTCTCTCTGATTTTTTTCTCCCCGAACGTGAATATATGGAGTTGGAGTTGAGGTCGGTGGAGATCCAGGGGGCCCACGAGATAGGAGGGTGCGCCCTGGGGGGGGGAGGGGGGCGCCCCCCTGTCTCGTGGACAGGCCCTGGGCCCCCTGGTGTATTTCTTTCGCCCAGAAATTCTTATTAATTCCAAAAAGTGCCTCCGTGGATTTTCAGGATATTCTGAGAACTTTTCTTTTCTACACATAAAACAACATCATGGCAGTTCTGCTGAAAACAGCGTCAGTCCGAGTTAGTTTCATTCAAATCATGCAAGTTAGAGTCCAAAACAAGGGCAAAAGTGTTTGGAAAAGTAGATACGTTGGAGACGTATCAACTCCCCCAAGCTTAAACCTTTGCTTGTCCTCAAGCAATTCAGTTGATAAACTGAAAGTGATAAAGAAAAACTTTTACAAACTCTGTTTGCTCTTGTTGTTGTAACATGAAATGCCAGCATTCAAGTTTCAGCAAATATTATGAACTAACCATACTCACAATAACACTTAGGTCTCACAATTACTCATATCAATAGCATAATCAGCTAGCGAGCCATAATAATAAAACTCGGATGACAACATTTTCTCAAAAGAATCATAACATGATATAACAAAATGGTATCTCGCTAGCCCTTTCTGAGACCGCAAAACATAAATGCAGAGCACCTTTAAAGATCAAGGATTGAGTAAACATTGTAATTCATGGTAAAGGAGA
Source organism: Triticum aestivum (assembly GCF_018294505.1). Lineage (NCBI taxonomy): Eukaryota > Viridiplantae > Streptophyta > Magnoliopsida > Poales > Poaceae > Triticum > Triticum aestivum. Next base: position 240,715,272 of record NC_057795.1, on the reverse strand, counting down.
TCCAGTCAAGTCATACCCAATATAAACCAAAAGTAATGAATGAAAATGACAGTGTGCTCTCTAGCGGGTGCTTTTTAATAAGAAGGGTGATGACTCAACATAAAAGTAAATAGATAGGCCCTTCGCAGAGGGAAGCAGGGATTTGTAGAGGTGCCAAAGCTCGATTTTAAAATAGAGATTGAATAACATTTTGAGCGGCATACTTTTTCTGTCAACGCAACAACTATGAGATGGCTGTATCTTCCATACTACATGCATTATAGGCAGTTCCAAAACAGAATGGTAAAGGTTTATACTCCCCCAACCACCAACAAGCATCAATCCATGGATTGCTTGAAACAACGAGTGCCTCCAACTAACAACAACCCTCGGGGAGTTTTGTTTAATTATTTTGATTTGCTTTGATCTTTTTGGATCATGGGACTGGGCATCCCGGTTACTGGCCCTTTCTCGTGAATGAGGAGCGGAGTCCACTCCTCTTGAGAATAACCCACCTAGCATGGACGATATAGGCAGCCCTAGTTGTAACATGAGCTGCTCGAGCATACAAAACAGAATTTCATTTGAAGGTTTGGAGTCTGGCACATACAAATTTACTTGGAACGGCAGGTAAATACCGCATATAGGAAGGTATAGTGGACTCATATGGAACAACTTTGGGGTTTAAGGAGTTTGGATGCACAAGCAGTATTCCCGCTTAGTACAGGTGAAAGCTAGCAAAAGACTGGGACGCGACCAACTGAGAGAGCGACAACAGTCATAAACATGCATTAAAATTAATTCACACCGAATACAAACATGAGTAGGATATAATCCACCATGAACATAAATATCATGAAGGCTATGTTGAGTTGATTCAACTACATGCGTAAACATGTGCCAAGTCGAGTCACTCAATTCATTCAAAGGAGGATACCATCCCATCATATCACATCATAATCATTCTAATAGCATGTTGGCACGCAAGGTAAACCATTATAACTCATAGCTAATCAAGCATGGCACAAGCAACTATAATCTCTAAATGTCATTGCAAATATGTTTACTTCATAATAAGCTGACTCAGAAACGATGAACTCATCATATTTACAAAAACAAGAGAGGTCGAGTTCATACCATCTTTTCTCATCTCAATAAGTTCATCATATATCGTCATTATTGCCTTTCACTTGCACGACCGAATGATGTGTATAATAATAAGAGTGTACGTGCATTGGACTAAGCTGGAATCTGCAAGCATTCAACTCAAGAGAGAAGACAAGTAATATGGGCTCTAAGTTAAATAAACAATCATGCATATGAGAGCCACTAAGCATTTTCAATATGGTCTTCTCGACCCCCAAGGAAAAGAAAAGAAAATAAAACTATTTACACGGGAAAGCTCCCAACAAGTAAGAAGAAGAACTAGAAATATTTTTGGGTTCTCATTTTAATTTCTACTACAAGCATGGAAATTAAACTAACTAATTTTTTGTTTTTTCTTAAAGTTTATCAAACACACAAGAAGAAAACTAGAAAAAGAAATTTAAACTAGCATGGATAATACAACGAAAGAGTATGAGCACCGACGACTAGTGTGTGAACATGAATGTAAATTCGGTGAGAAATACGTACTCCCCCAAGCTTAGGCTTTTGGCCTAAGTTGGTCTAATACCAAGGACCACCGCTACTCTCCCCGGTGTAATGGGAGGTGTAATCAGGATACCACTGGATGGTCATCTCCGGATCCCACTGGACATATGAGGCTCGATAAGGGTCCAGTTCAGGTTCCGGCTTAGGTTCAGGTTCGGGAGTAAAAGCTTGAGCTCGATGATTGTTCACCGCTTCCGGTGTGACAAGAAGATTTTCTACAAGCAAATCAAACAACAGAGGCGCAGGCAAAATAATAATCTCAAAGTGTTTCTTATTAAATCTAAGTTTATACAAGAGCATCTTCTCTTCGTTGTCAACAATAAACTTATTTGCTACCATGCTCTTGTAATCTAAAATGTGAGGAGGCAATTTTATCTCCTCTTTCTCATGATGCCTAATGGGTATCTGAAAATGTCTAGAAGACGTGCAGCATAGATACCTCCAAATATGGGGCCTTTTGTACGATTCAGGGCTAGCCGTTTATCAATGATGGAACCCATACTAAAAGTATTATCTCCAAGCAAAGCATGTTGAAGAATGATGATATCAGGAATGGTCAAGTTTCCACTATTTCCACGACTAATCAAGCATCTACTAGCAAATATGGCAAAGTAGCATAAAACATGATAGTGTATGCTAGAGACTTTTGCCTCGGAGCCCTTCTTTGGCTCCTCTACAGCTATAGTGTTAACAAAGCCACCCACATCTTCACGATGGGGTTCCTCTAATTCTCCCTCATAAGGTATCCTACACACCACGCAAAAATTACGTAAAGACATTTCTCTGAATTCATCATATAAATGAAATGATACTGCACGCGGCGACTTCTTCGGATAATAATAAAAGTTTTGCACGAAAGTATTGGTGAGTAAGAGATACTGATCGATTCGGTCGTTCATGAAACCGGTGAGGCCTGCAGTCTCGATCAAAGAATAAAAATCTTCATGAATTCCAGCTTCTTTCAAGAAATTCTCACATGGCCATTCACACGACCATACTTCCGCTAAGCGAGGAAGATTATACTTGGTTTTTTTCCTTCTCTTTGGCTTGTTTTTCCTAAGAGCTTTGGCTAGAAGAGCCCCTCAAAAGTTTCCTCAACATTTTCTGAAAATTTCTGAGATTTTAGTAACTTCAAAATAAAAGTGAATAAAACTAAACAAGATTGATAGCAACTACTCCTACAAGTTCCTAGAGCCTATATCATGCATTAGAATTGCTTGGGACCTCATAAATCTAACATGCAAGCTCAAGAACATGGTCACCTATGCAGCAAAAATTTGCAATGAATAAAGCACTAGAACAAACACTAATTGGACCAATGGAGGAGTCACATACCAAGCAACAATCTCCCAAAGCAGTTTTGTGAATGGAGCTTTGATCAAGGAGATCGAAAATCGCAGCAAAATGAGCTAGAACTCATGCTTGAGCTGGATGGGGATTTTTTGGGTAGAAGATGAAGTGTGTGGGTGCTGGCATAAGTGGAGGGGGGCCACCAGGGGCCCACGAGACAGGGGGCGCGCCCTTCACTCTCGTGGCCTGGTGCTTGCCCCTCCTGAAGTGATTTCAGTGCCTAAAATCCTCAAATATTCCATAAAAATCATACTAAATTTGCAGGGCATTTGGAGCACTTTTATTTTTGGACTATTTTTTATTGCACGGATAATTCAGAAAGCAGACGGATAATACTATTTTTGATTTATTTATTCTAAATAACAGAAAGTAAAAAGAGGGTACAGAAGGTTGTGCCTTCTAGTTTCATCCATCTCGTGATCATCAAAATGAATCCACTAACAAGGTTGATCAAGTCTTGTTAACAAACTCATTCCGAATAACACGGAACCGGAGAAATTTCGAATAACACTAAGTTACCTCAACGGGGATATGAAAATCCCCAACAATAAGGATATCATACTTTTTCTTGACAGTAGGGAGAGGAAATTCAAAACCTCCAATAATAATAGTTGGAACTTTTCCAATAGAATCCATGCTATGAACTTAAGATTGTTTCCTCGGAAAGTGTACCGAAAAGTGACATTGCCTTTGTTGCAATCAATAACAGCCCCTGCAGTATTAAGAAAAGGTCTACCAACGATAATAGACATACTATCGTCCTCGGGAATATCAAGAATAACAAAGTCTGTTAAGATAGTGACATTTGCAACCACAACAGGCACATCCTCACAAATACCGATAGGTATAGCAGTTGATTTATCGGCCATTTGCAAAGATATTTCAGTAGGTGTCAACTTATTCAATTCAAGTCTATGATATAAAGAGAGAGGCATAACACGAACACCGGCTCCAAGATCACATAAAGCAGTTCTAACATAATTTCTTTTAATGGAGCATGGTATAGTTGGTACCCCCGGATCTCCAAGTTTCTTTGGTACTCCACCCTTAAAAGTGTAATTAGCAACATGGTGAAAATTTCAGCTTCTGGTATCTTTCTTTTATTTGTAATGATATCCTTCATATACTTAGCATAAGGATTTACTTTCAGCATATTAGTTAAGCGCATACGTAAGAAAATAGGTCTAATCATTTCAGCAAAGCGCTCAAAATCCTCATCATCATTTGTCTTGGATGGTTTAGGAGGAAAGGGCATGGGTTTCTGAACCCATGGTTCTCTTTCTCTACCGTGCTTCCTAGCAACAAAATCTCTCTTATCATAACGTTGATTCTTTGATTGTGGGTTATCAAGATCAAAAATAGGTTCAATCTCTACGTCGTTGTTTTTGCTAGGTTGAGCATCAACATGAACATTATCGTTAACATTATCACTAGTTTCATGTTCATCACCTAATTGTGTTTCAGCATCAGACATAGAAATATCATTGGGATTCTCAGGTGTGTCTACAGTAGGTTCACTAGAAGCATGCAAAGTTCTATCGTTTTTCTTTTTCTTCTTTTTAGAAGAACTAGGTGCCTCTAAATTATTTCTCTGAGAATCTTGCTCGATTCTCTTAGGGTGGCCTTCAGGATACAAAGGTTCCTGAGTCATTCTACCAGTTCTAGTAGCCACTCTAACAGCAAAGTCATTTTTATTATTTAATTCATCAAGCAAATCAATTTGAGCTTTAAGTACTTGCTCAGTTTGAGTAGCAACCATAGAAGCATATTTGCTAACGAGTTTGAGTTCATCTTTAACTCTAGCTATATTATCGCTCACACGTCCTATCTCGAAAGCATTATTCTTTAACTCTCTACCAACATAAGCATTAAAACTTTCTTGTCTAGCTATAAAGTCATCAAATTCATCTAAGCATGGGTTATGAAATTTAGTAGAGGGTATTTCAACTTTATTATATCTATAGAGAGAATTTACCTTTACTACCTGTGTCGGGTTATCAAGACAATATGGTTCTTCAATAGGCAGTATATTAAGACCATGTATTTCTTCAATAGGAGGTAAATTCTTAACATCTTCAGCTTTAATACCTTTTTCTTTCATTGATTTCTTTGCCTCTTGCATATCTTCAGGACTGAGAAATAAAACACCTCTCTTCTTCAGAGTGGGTTTAGGAATAGGCTCAGGAGTTGGCTCAATTGGTTCAGGAATTACTTCGGGAATTGGCTCAGGAAGAGTCCAATTATTTTCATTAGTCAACATATTATTCAATAGTACTTCAGCTTCATCGACTGTTCTTTCCATGAAAACACAACCAGCACAACTATCCAAGTAGTCCTTGGAAGCATCGGTTAGTCCATTATAAAAGATATCAAGTATTTCATTTTTCTTGAGAGGATGATCAGGCAAAGAATTAAGTAACCGGAGAAGCCTCCCCCATGCTTGTGGGAGACTCTCTTCTTTGATTTGCACAAAATTATATATTTCCCGCAAGGCAGCTTGTTTCTTATGAGCAGGGAAATATTTAGCAGAGAAGTAATAAATCGTATCCTGGGGACTACACACACAACCAGGAGCAAGAGAATTATACCAAGTCTTAGCATCACCCTTTAATGAGAACGGAAATATCTTAAGGATATAAAAATAGCGAGACTTCTCATCATTAGTAAATAGGGTGGCTATATCATTCAACTTGGTAAGATGTGCCACAACAGTTTCAGATTCAAGGCCATAAAAAGGATCAGATTCAACTAAAGTGATAATCTTAGGATCAACAGAGAATTCATAATCCTTATCAGTAACACAAATAGGTGAAGTAGCAAAAGCAGGTTCAGGTTTCATTCTAGCATTAAGAGACTGCTGCTTCCATTTAGCTAATAATTTCTTAAGATCATATCTATCATCGCAAGCAAAGATTTCCGTAGCAGCTTCTTCATTCATAACATAACCCTTAGGAACAACATGTAATACATAATCATTGGGAGAACCTTCATCATCACTATCATCTATAATAGCATCTTCAATATTTTCATCCCCCCTAACTCTAGTAAGTTGTTCATCAAGAAATTCACCTAATGGCAAAGTAGTATCACGCACAGAAGTAGTTTCATCATGCATAGCAGAAGTGGCATCATCAATAACATGTGACATATCAGAGTTCATAGCAGTAGCAGGTTTAGGTGTCGCAAGCCTACTAATAACGGAAGGAGAATCTAGTGTAGAGCTAGATGGCAGTTCCTTACCTCCCCTCGTAGTTGAGGGCAAAATAGTAGTTCTGTCGTCTTTCAAGTTCTTCATAGTGATCAACAAATATAAAACCTAAGTGACTCACAGAATAGAGCTATGCTCCCCGGCAACGGCCCAAGAAATTAGTCTTGATAACCCACAAGTGTAGGGGATCGCAACAGCTTTCGAGGGTAAAGTATTCAACCCAAATTTATTGATTCGACACAAGGGGAGCCAAAGAATATTCTTCAGTATTAGCAGTTGAGTTGTCAATTCAACCACACCTGGATAACTTAGTATCTGCAGCAAAGTATTTAGTAGCAAAAGTGGTATGATAATAAAAGTAACAGTAGCAAAAGTAAAGATAATTGTTTTTGGGGTTTTGTAGTAGTTGTAACAGTAGCAATGTAAAAGTAAATAAGCAAAGAACAATATATGAAAAGCTCGTAGGCAATGGATCAGTGCTGGATAATTATGCCGGATGCGATTCCTCATGTAATAGTTATAACATAGGGTGATATAGAACTAGCTCCAGTTCATCAATGTAATGTAGGCATGTATTCCGTAAATAGTCATACGTGCTTATGGAAAAGAAATTGCATGACATCTTTTATCCTACCATCCCGTGGCAGTGGGGTCCTAGCGGAAACTAAGGGATATTAAGGCCTCCTTTTAATAGAGAACCGGAACAAAGCATTAGCACATAGTGGATACATGAACTCCTCAAACTACGGTCATCACCGAGAAGTATCCCGATTATTGTCACTTCGGAGTTGTCGGATCATAACACATAATAGGTGACTATAGACATGCAAGATAGGATCAAGAACACACATATATTCATGAAAACATAATAGGTTCAGATCTGAAATCATGGCACTCGGGCCCTAGTGACAAGCATTAAGCATAGCAAAGTCATAGCAACATCAATCTCAGAACATAGTGGATACTAGGGATCAAACCCCAACAAAACTAACTTGATTATATGGTAAATCTCATCCAACCAATCACCGTCCAGCAAGCCTACGATGGAATTACTCACGCACGGCGGTGAGCATCATGAAATTGGTGATGGAGGATGGTTGATGATGACGACAGCGACGAACCCCCCTCTGGAGCCCCGAACGGACTCCAGATCAGCCCTCCCGAGAGAGATTAGGGCTTGGCGGCGGCTCCATGTCGTAAAACATGATGAAACTTTCTCTCTGATTGTTTTCTCCCCGAACGTGAATATATGGAGTTGGAGTTGAGGTTGGTGGAGGTCCAGGGGGCCCACGAGATAGGAGGGCGCGCCCTTGGGGGGGGGGGCTGTCTCGTGGACAGGCCCTGGGCCCCCTAGTGTATTTCTTTCGCCCAGAAATTCTTATTAATTCCAAAAAAGTGCCTCGATGGATTTTCAGGACATTCCGAGATCTTTTCTTTTCTACACATAAAACAACATCATGGCAGTTCTGCTGAAAACAGCGTCAGTCCGGGTTAGTTTCATTCAAATCATGCAAGTTAGAGTCCAAAACAAGGGCAAAAGTGTTTGGAAAAGTAGATACGTTGGAGATGTATCAGTCTGTTGGGGTAGCCAACTGTGATAGAGCTCGGATTTTAGCCGGGTTTGCTTCGATTCCTCTATTGGAAACAATAAATCCCAAGAGCTTTCTGGACGGTACGCCGAAGATGCATTTTTCCGGGTTGAGCTTGATGTCATATTTTCGGAGATTGTCAGACGTAAGCCTCAAGTTGTCTATTAATGATTCGACGTGTCTGGTTTTGATGACCACATCGTCTACATATGCCTCCACTATTTTGCTGATTTGTGTTTCCAGGCATGTCTGAATCATGCGTTGATAGGTTGCACCGACTTTTTTGAGCCCGAAAGGCATGGTGTTAAAACAGAAGGGGCCGTATGGGGTGATAAATTCCGTTGCGGCTTGATCGGACTCCGCTATCTTGATTTGATGGTATCTAGAGTATGCGTCGAGGAAACACAATGAGTCGTGTTCTGCGGTGGCGTCGATGATTTGATCGATGCGGGGGAGGGGGAAGGGATCCTTCGGGCAAGCCTTATTGAGGTCCTTGAAATCGACGCATAGGCGCCAGGATTTGTCCTTCTTTGGTACCATCACCAGGTTTGCTAGCCAGTCCGGATGTTTAATTTCTCTGATGAATCCGGCCTCGAGTAGCCTGGCTAGCTCTTCTCCCATGGCTTGTCGCTTGGGTTCTGAAAAGCGCCAAAGAGTCTGCTTGACCGGCTTGTATCCCTTTAGTATGTTTAGGCTATGCTCGGCCAGCCTACGTGGGATACCTGGCATATCCGAGGGATGGCAGGCGAAGATGTCCCAATTCTCACGTAAGAACTCTCGTAGTGCGGCGTCTATTGTGGGGTTCAGCTGTGCCCCAATTGATGTTGTTTTTGTAGGGTCCATTGGGTGGACCTGGAATTTTACTATTTCGTCTGCTGGTTTGAAAGAGGTGGACTTGGGTCGTTTGTCGAGTATCACGTCGTCCCTGTCCACTCTGGAGTGTAGCGCAGTTAACTCTTCGGCCGCGAGGGCTTCGGATAATGTCTCTAGGGCCAGTGCGGCGGTTTTGTTTTCGGCGCAGAGTGCTATGTCCGGATCACTCACCAGAGTGATGATTCCATTGGGCCCCGGCATCTTAAGCTTCATGTACCTGTAATGGGGTATAGCTTGGAAGCTTGTTAATGCATCCCGCCCCAAAAGGGCGTGGTATCCACTGTTAAACGAAGCCACTTGGAATGTGATTTCTTCCGACCTATAATTCTCCGGCGTGCCGAATACCACATCCAGTGTTATTTTTCCGGTGCATCGTCCCTCCCGACTAGGGATGATTCCTATGAAGGTCGTGCTGCGTTGCTCAATGCGGCTCTTATCTATTTCCATTTTGTTAAGAGTTTCCTCATAGATGAGGTTTAATCCGCTGCCGCCGTCCATGAGCACTTTAGTAAGCTAGAAGCCGTCCACAATTGGACTAAGGACCAAAGTAGCTGGTGCTCGGACTGTTTGGAATTGAGGTTCGTCACTGGCATTGAAGGTTATGGCCGTATCGTTCCACAGGTTTATTGCTGCGACATGGCAGACTTCGGCAAGGCTGTGGAGCGCTCGCTTGTGCCTATTGTTTGAGGCAAAATTCTCGAAGACTATCAGTACTGTATTGTTATTTTCTGTGGGATGGTGATCTGCGGTATTGTTGATGAGAAGGTCCTCGCCGCTCTTGGCCACCTGCCGAAGTATCCAACATGCTCTAAGGCTGTGTGTTGGTATGATGACCGGTGTGCTGTGAATTTTGCATGGCCTGTTGAGCCATCCCTCCAGTACGGTTCCACGCCCTGTAGAGGGTGTTGGCTTCTTTGTAATTGGGTTGGGTGACTTACGAGAGCGCACCCTTTTAGTTCGGACGAGGGGTTTAGTTAGCGCCGGAGGATCCCAGAATTTTGTTTGGGTTTTCCAGGCGATTTCCATCGCACAGTATTTCTGTACTATGGCCGCCAAGTCGGCAAAGTATGCTATGTCACGGCGACTTATGGCATTGAGAATTCCCTTGTCCGTGCAATTTTTGCAAAAGAATGAGATTGTGTCTTCCTCGTGACAGTCCTTAACCTTGCTCATTACAAGGAGGAATCTGGCATAGAAGTGGTGTACTGTCTCTTGGGGCTCTTGTCTAATGTGGGAAAGATCACTTGTGTCTGGGTGGGTGGGTAGTCTTAAGTCCACATCCTGACCCAATCTGAGACCCGGGGGCAAAGGAGCTCCCGAGCTTGGCAGCTCGGGCTCTAGGATGTTGCCCAATATTTGTGGCCCGTTGCTCGATTCTCAGTTCGGAGCCTGGTCCATGTCCTCCCGTAGACGGGTATCCGGCTCGGAGAGCTCGGGAATCCAGACATATTTCATCCTCAAAATAGAGGAAGAATTGCTGATTTGTTCCTCCACCACCGCTATCTGATGGGTGACCAACGGAGAGTTAATCTCCCGTTGGTCGGTTTAAGCCCGATCCGATCATAGTCCGTAGCAATTCCTAGGGCGGCGATGCGATCCAAGAGCTCGTTCAGGGAGGAGAGCTCCATTGGATCCATCTGCTCGGTGAATTCTGAGCTGACGTGGAGGCTGTTCTTGATGACCTGAGAAGTCATCGTCAGCGTGGCAGCCGAACGGGCGGCCATGAAGAAACCGCATAGCTGGAGAGTTTGGCCTACAACCAGGGACCCTCCAGAGGTGATGTTGTTCTTGACAACAAGGCGAGCCATCAAGCCCTATCATGATGGCACAATGGAACTCTCAATGAAAGCACCAATGTCGGTGTCAAAATCGGCGGATATCGGGTAGGGGGTCCCGAACTGTGCATTGAAGGCTAATAATAATAGGAGGCAGGGGACACGATGTTTTACCCAGGTTCGGGCCCTCTCGATGGAGGTAATACCCTACTTCCTGCTTGATTGATCTTGATGATATGAGTATTACAAGAGTTGATCTACCACGAGATCGTAGAGGCTAACCCATAGAAGCTAGCCTATGATTATGATTGTTGTTGTCCTACGGACTAAACCCCCCATTTATATAGACACCAGAGGGGGCTAGGGTTACACAGAGTCGGTTACAAAGAAGGAGATCTACATATCTGAATTGCCAAGCTTTCCTTCCATGCAAAGGAGAGTCCCATCCGGACACGGGATGAAGTCTTCAATCTTGTATCTTCATAGTCCAACAGTCCGGCCAAAGTATATAGTCCGGCTGTCCGAGGACCCCTTAATCCAGGACTCCCTCAAGGAGCAGATGAAAGAGGCACATATTCTTCGGGCACAACTGCTTCATTTGCCCTGGCAAGTTCAGATTCTTCAGGCGCAGCGGCAGGTTCTTCAGCTGGCCTTGATTGATCTTCAGGCGCAACATTGGTGGTTGCCCTAGTAGTTTCATCAGGAGCTAGAATAGCATCATCAGCCCTGGCACTCTTAGTTTCTTCAACAACCTAAGTTTCATCAGTGGTGCTGGCATGTTCTTCTGTGGGCTGAGCAGATGCTTCACCCTGAGGAACTTCTTGTTGTGCTTCAGCAGCAACATTGGGCTTGATGACTTTAGCCAGCTTGACAAATCTGACTTTAGCTCCTAGCCAATCAACTTTATAAGCGTCAAATTCATCACTGAGAGCTTTGATTTCTGACTGTATAGTCACAAGTTCTTCAGTTGTTATTTTCAGAACATGTTTCTTCAGATAATGCTCGTTCTTGTCTGGATCTTTCTTCACTGATCTGGCCTTCTCGGACTTCCATTTTTCTTCAGCAATGAAAGCAGTCAAGACGTGACTTTGGCCTAGTTTGAGGTTTAGATCAGGAAGGGGTGTGTTGGGATCTTTATGCCAAAGATTGATGTAGTCAAGGATCTTCTTCGGATCCAGCAAGAGCGGCACAACACTGCCTTTGGCACTAGCGGCCCAGTTTTGTTTGTCTCTGATGATTTGAGCCAGTTCTTCATCATCAACTTCATCTTCACATGATGTTACTTCAAAAGCGGCCTGCTTCTTGTGAGGACTTGGCCTTGTGCCGCGTCCAGTATGACCTTTTTTTCAGCAGCTGCAGCTGTGCTGAGGAACTTGCTGAAGCTCCTGAAGCAATTGAAAAGCCTGTAGTCCTTTGGCATGTGGCAAGATGCACTAGTGCTGAGGACTTTGTAAGTGTAGCTGAGGGCTTTGCTTGAGCAGAAGACGCTGAGGGCTTTGAGGAACTGGGCCATGAGGGCATTGAGGAGCTGGGCCGTGAGGGCATGGCATAGGAAGATGGCTTCACAGCAGATTTCTTCTTCATAGCCTTCATAGGCTGACTAGCAGGGGCTTCAGCAGCAGCAGCAACAAAATCTTTGTTGAATTTCTTCACTGCCTCCTTTGCTACTTTAGCCAATTTCCTTTGGCGCCTGGCCCATTCTTTTGAAAATTCCTCACCTCTTCTGATGCTAGAGGGATCAGCTTCTTGGCCTCATGCCAATGGAGGTCTTGGGCATGGAGGATTTACTGCGAATTTCATCATGTACTTAGGAGTGACATAGCGGTACTCCCTCCATTCCCATGCCCATCTGCGCTCAATCCGCTGAATGCGCACCTTGCGTTGATTTTTATTCTCATTGCCATGAGTGGCCTCATCAGGAGTGCAATAGTCTGCATAGATATCTTCAGGGATTTCAAACCCAGTGTTAGTCTTAGGCCTCTTGCCTCCCTTCTGAGGACTCTTTTCTTCAGCCATATTCTTCAGCTGAGGATTTTGAACAATAGATGTCTCTTAGGAAGTATGCAGTTTTTCTTTGAGGAACGCTGCAAATGAGTTAAGTTGATGGGAACCTACAGATTCAGCAGCAGACATGTGTACCTGTGAACAGAGTATAGGTGCGAAGAATTTGATGAGGTCATGTCCATTGTCAGAAATTGTCTTTAAAAAGAATCAACTTTGAGGAATTTGACTAGTGGAGTCTTGAGGAATTTCACTAAGAGTTCTTGTCTTAGGTTTCAGAGTTGTATCGATTTGAAATCCACACAATTGAGGAATCTTGAAGAAAAGTACATCTTAGAGAGAAAGATCAAGAATAGATGCAACTATGGTGTTTAAGAATGTGAAGATTGAACAATAAACACCTTTTGAAGATTTTGTGTAAATCATCAAAATCAACAAGGGCAGTAAAGCGAGTTTTATTTACCCTTGACCAAGGACGCGACGAACAGTGGGATGAACTGTGGAAGTTCCTCCGTTCAGATCTTCCACGCCCTAACTTGGCGGAGGAAGATAGCTACGGCGGTGGCGGAGGTGAAGATTTCCGCGGCCGGTGCGAGTATGACGGCGACAAGGTCGAGGCAGCTAAGCTCTTCCTCACCAGCGATGATGGAGATTAGCGGCAGTGCTAGGTCAGAGAGCTCGAACGAGAGAGAGAGAGAGAGAGAGAGAGAGAGAGAGGTCGAGTGGAGTAAATGAGCTGAGGTGCAAGGGGAGGGGTATTTATAAGGAAGTGAAAAACTGTTCATCCGAAGAATTTGGATGAAGGTGCCCTATCCTAGCGACATGTGTCACCCACGTACAGAGAGGTGGAGATCGTGGGTGAGTTGTTTAATCCAGTCGTGGGATGCGGAAGGATCTGAGCGGCAAAAGCCAAAAAATTAGATATGAAAATTTTAACTTTTCGTTTGCAAATTCTTCAGGCGTAAGGACAAAGACGGAAAGACTGAGGAAATTGCAAAGTTCAAATTGAAGATTTTGAACTTTGGTTGGTGGCATTACCCACCATATAAGAATGATGATTTCAGACACTGCGTAGAATTGTCGCACGGTTCTGAGAATCTAATTCTTCATTAATTTCTTCACACTTAGAGGGTTCGTCTTCATTGATTGAAGAAAAACGTTACTTCGTGTGTTGCACATCTAAGTCATCAAATTTGCATAAGTGTTAGGATGTGTGTCCTTTTCAAAGAACATTCGAAGATTCTAAGATATTTAGCACACACCACAATTTGCTAAATCTCGTCTCATCAAATGGCTTTGTGAAGATATTGGCCAGCTGATCTTCAGTATTCGCGTGGACGATGGAGATGTCGCCCTTCAACACATGGTCACGAAGAAAATGATGACGAATCTGGATGTGCTTTGTCTTTGAGTGCTGAACTGGGTTGTGAGCAATCTTGATAGCACTCTCATTGTCGCATTAGAGTGGCACATTCTTCACATTGATGCCATAGTCCTTGAGGGTTTGCTTCATCCATAGAAATTGAGCACAGCAAGATCCAGCAGCAATGTACTCAGCTTCAACACTAGAGAGTGATACACAGTTCTGCTTCTTCGAGGACCAACATACCAAGGAATGTCCGAGGATATGACATCTGCCTGATGTTGACTTGTGATCCACCCGATCAACAGCATAGTCAGAATAAGAATATCCAATGAGATCAAAAGAAGAGCCCTTGGGATACCATAATCCAAGAGTTGTAGTGTGAGCTAGATATCGAAGAATATGCTTCCCAGCCTTATGGTGTGATTCCTTCGGTGTAGCTTGAAATCGGGCACACGTGCAAACACTAAGCATAATATCCAGCCTAGATGCACATAGATACAATAAAGAGCCAATCATGGAGCGGTATACCTTTTGATTTAAGTCTTTACCATTTTCATCGGTGCATAGATGGCCATTTGTGGGCATAGGGATTTTGATGCCTTTGCAGTCTTGCATGCCAAATTTCCTCAACACATCCTTGAGGTATTTCTCCTGGGATATGAATATGCCATTGTGTTGTTGACTAATTTCAAGACCTAAGAAGAATTTCAACTCTCCCATCATGGACATTTGATATTCCTCACTCATCATATAGGCAAATTCATCACTGTAACGTTGGTTAGTACAACCAAAGATAATATCATCAACGTATATTTGGCACACGAATAATTCATCATCATATGCTTTGGTGAAAAGAGTTAGGTCAAGTGAACCAGGTTTGAAGCCTTTCTTCATGAGGTATTCCTTCAAAGTATCATACCACGCCTGAGGTGCTTGCTTGAGGCCATAGAGGGCCTTGTTGAGTCTGTAGACGTGATATGGAAATTTTGGATCCTGAAAACCTGGTGGTTGAGCAAAATATACTTCTTCCTCAAGCTTACCATTGAGGAATGCACTTTTCACATCCATTTAATGTAAGATGATATTATGATGGTTATCATAAGCAAGCAATATGCGAATAGGCTCAAGTCTAGCAACAGGTGCAAAAGTTTCATCGAAATCAATTCCTTCAACCTTTGTGTCGCCTTGATCTACAAGACGAGACTTATTCCTCACCACAAGGCCATTTTCATCTTGTTTGTTGTGGTAGATCCATTTGGTGCCGATGATATTGTGCTTGCGTGGGTCTGGTCGCTTGACAAGCTCCCATACATTGTGGAGCTCAAATTGATGCAATTCATCTTGCATAGCTTGAATCCACTCAGATGCCATGAATGCTTCATCAACTTTGGTGGGCTCTGTGATAGAGACAAATGCAAAATACCCACAAAAGTTAGACAAATGTGAAGCTTTTGAGCGCGCGAGAGGACCTGGTGTGTTGATGTCGTTGATGATTCTCTCAATCTGCACTTCGTTTGCAACGCGAGGATGAGCAGGTTGACGACTTTGATTTGGCCCAGCAATTTCTTTGGGGCCGTTTTCATCAGTAGCACCAGCGTGATTTTCTTCACGGTCCGGAATGACTTCTTCAGCAGATTCTTCGGTAGGGATGACATCCTCAGTAGCCTTGAACTTGATGGATAACTCGGTTGACATTTCATCTAGCACAGGAGGTAGGTGCTCTCTTTGAGAGCCATTAGTTTCATCGAACCACACATCTATAGTTTCAACAACCTTGTGATGATAGGGGTTGAAGACTCTGTAGGTGTGCGAGTCCTTTCCGTAACCAAGCATAAAACCCTCCTGTGCTTTCGGTGCAAATTGAGAGTGGTGGTGAGGATCTCTAATCCAGCATTTAGCATCGAAGACTTTGAAATAACTTACATTGCGTTTCTTTTCAGTGAAGATTTCATATGAGGTCCTTTTGAAGAATTTGTGAAGATATACTCTATTGATGATGTGGCATGCAGTATCAATAGCATCTGGCCAAAAATGCTGCAGAGTCTTGTATTCATCAAGCACCGTGTGAGCCATCTGAACAATAGTTCTATTCTTGCGCTCCACGACGCCATTTTGCCGAGGAGTATAGGGAGCAGATAACTCGTGAGTAATACCAAGTATATCAAGATATTCATCGAGACCAGTGTTCTTGAACTCGGTTCCGCTATCACTCCTGGTATGCTTGATCTTCACACCGAAGTTCGTAGATGCTCTTGAGGAAAATCATTTGAAGACTTCCTATACTTCATTTTTGTAAGTGATGGTATGCACCCAGATATAACAAGAATGATCATCAACAATGACAAAGCCATATATGATGCAGAACTAGTGAACATGGCATAATGAGTAGGGCCGAAGAGATCCATGTGAAGTAATTCAATGGGACGAGAAGTGGTGATGATAGTCTTTGTGGGATGCTTGGCTCTGGTTATCTTTCCAGCCTCACCAGCCCCACAAAGATGAGCTTTTAGGAATTTGACACCCTCGATGCCAATGACATGCTTCTTCTTCGCGAGTGTATGCAAGTTCCTCATCCCAACATGACCAAGTCGTAGATGCCATAACCATCCTTCTGAAGCTTTTGCAAGTAGACATGTGGCAAGCTGTGATCCTGCAGAGAAATCAACAATGTACAAGTATCCTCTCCTAAAGCCTTCGAAGACTTTGGAATAGTTAGATTCCATTAGCACAATGCAACGATATTTTCCAAAGACGACAACCATATCAAGATCACAAAGCATTGAGATAGACATGAGGTTGAATCCTAAGAACCCGACAAGCATGACTTTGTCCACGTGTCTATCCTCTGAGATTGCAACCCCATCTAGACCCAACACCTTGCTTTTGCATTTTGTAGTGTAGGTGATATGGTTCAGATGAGATGGAGATAAAGCAGTGTCCATCAATAAGTTCATGTCACCGGTCATGTGATTTGTACATCCACTGTCGAGGACCCACTCAGTAGCTTTGGGTTGTTCATCCTGCAGATGAATTAGTGCAACTTACGAACCCATATACTTCATCAGTGAAGAATATGATATCAATTAAATCAACAATGATAGATATAGCAATATGAGGACATGAGAAATGAGTAATTCATTTCTTCATGATTAGCTTGTGTCCATTCAAGCACATTCAGGTCTCCAGCAAATTCTTCAGACGATTAAGTTCGTCTGGAGACCTGACGCTGCATAAGAGATTAGTTCTTTTTCTTCACCACCCACATCTAGAGGGGTGGAAAAGAGTTCATCATTCTGCGAGCTCCATAAGAAAAGGATGGCATTGAAGCCAGTGCAATTCGTTTCACAGAAGAGGTGTTAGGATAAGCATATGAATAAGCAGAGAAATTCTTCGAGGACTTATGAACATAATGATTTGAAGAATAATGCACATATTCATAGCCTTTAGACTTTCCCTGCGAAATAGAAGTGTTAGAGCATGATGATGTTTATATGAGGATTGGGATCCACAAGAGGAATTTGATCCAGATGAAGAATTCGGTCCATAAGAGGACTTGGATCCATATGAAGATTTTGATCCATATGAAGAATTGGATCTGGGGTTATATTCTTCATAGGTGGTGTCATGATGACATTCACCAGAAGATTTTCAAGGCACTTTTGGGAACCCAGATTTTCTTCATAGGGGGAGCGTTCCTGCAGTTAGTTCCAACATATCGAGCAAATACTTCATCATTCTGATTCTTGAACAGTTTATAGTTGGAGTCAAATGACTCATGAGAGGAATATGAAGATTCACAGGTAAAGCCAGATAAAGTGCATGGATCTACAGAAGGTCCTTTCACAGCAACCCATGCGGTTTTGGGGTACTGCACAGGTTTCTAGTAGGTCCCATCAGCATTGAGTTTCCTCTCAAAGGCAATACCTTCTTCCAAGGGTTCCTGTTCAAGATCTGATTTTTGAGAACATCACAGAGAGTCTGATGCCCTTTGAGGCTTTTGTATATGCTTGTCACATACAATTCCTTCAACCCTGCATTATCGTCAGTGATACTTGTGGTATCCTCAGATGAGGAATTTGTGACCATAGAGACAATTGAAGAATTTGCAGCAATAGAAGCATTTGAACATTCACGTGAAGAATTGGCATATTCACACTCAATGCATTTCAGACATGGTGTAATAAATTCTTCCTGAGCGGAACTGATCTATTGAGCAAGCAATGAATCGTTTTCCTTCTGAAGATCTTCATAACTCACTTTTAACTTCTCAAGATCTTGCTTTCTCTGAAGAAATTCATAAGAAAGCTTCTCATGATCAGATAAGAGAGTGTTATGATGACTTTGAAGGTTGTCAAACTTAGACTGAAGTCTCTGAAGATTATCAGTCAAAGTCTTACATCGATTCAATTCCTCACCCAACAGGTCATTGCTTTTGTCTAGCAGATTTGAATCTTTTCCAAGGCCTTTTGTTGTTTGACAGCAATTTTAGCAAGTTTTAAATAGCTAGGTTTGAGATTATCATTAGATTCATCCTCACTGGATTCAGAAGGGGAATGTTTGAGTACCTTGGAACCTTTTGCCATGAAGCAATAGGTGGGATCATAGTCGTCAACCCTCTTGTCAGCAGAGTTGGGGAGGTCGTTTTCTTCAGTGTTGAAGATGGACTTGTGCTACCTCTTGAGCACTATGTTGGTTTTCCCTTGAAGAGGAAAGGGTGGTGAAACAAAGTAGGGTAAGTATTTCCCTTAGTTTTGAGAACCAAGGTATCAATCCAGTAGGAGGCTCCTCACAAGTCCCTCGCACCTACACAAACAAACAAGAACCTCGCAACCAACGCGATAAAGGGGTTGTCAATCCCTTCATGGCCACTTGCGAAAGTGAGATCTGATAGAGATAATAAGATAAGATAAATATTTTTGGTATTTTTATGATATAGATTGGAAAGTAAAGATTGCAAAATAAAGATAGATTGGAAACTTATATGATAAAAGATAGACCCATGGGCCATAAGTTTCACTAGTGGCTTCTCTCAACATAGCATAAGTATTACGGTGGGTCAACAAATTACTGTCGAGCAATTGATAGAAAAGTGCATAGTTATGAGATTATCTAGGCATGATCATGCATATAGGCATCACATCCGCGACAAGTAGATCGAAATGATTTTGCATCTACTACTATTACTCCAAACATCGACCGCTATCCAGCATGCATCTAGAGTATTAAGTTCATATGAACAGAGTAACGCATTAGGCAAGATGACATGATGTAGAGGGATAAACTCAAACAATATGATATAAACCCCATCTTTTTATCCTCGATGGCAACAATACAATACGTGCCTTGCTGCCCCTGCTGTCACAGGGAAAGGACACCGCAAGATTGAACCCAAAGCTAAGCACTTCTCCCATTGCAAAGAAAGGACAATCTAGTAGGCCAAACCAAACTGATAACTCGAAGAGACTTGCAAAGATAACAAATCATACATAAAATAATTCAGAGGAAATTCACATATTTCTCATAGATAAACTTGATCATAACCCACAATTCATCGGATCTCGACAAACACACCGCAAAAAAGAATTACATCGAATAGATCTCCAAGAACATCGAGGAGAACTTTGTATTGAGATTCAAAGAGAGAGAAAAAGCCATCTAGCTAATAACTATGGACCCGAAGGTCTGTGGTTAACTAATCACAACCCATCGGAGAGGCCTTGGTGATGATGAAGAGGCACTCCATGGTCGATTCCCCCTCCGGCGGAGCGTCGGCGAAGGCTCCAAGATGGGATCTCGCGGATACAGAAGGTTGCGGCAGTGGAATTAGGTTTTCATGGTGCTCCTGGATGTTCTCGGGGTACGTGTATATATATAGGAGGAAGAAGTAGGTCGGTGGAGCCATGAGGGGCCCACGAGGGTGGGGGGCGCGCCCAACCCCCTAGGGCGCGCTGGGCACCCTCGTGGCCGCCCCGACTGCTTCTCAACATCCACTCGAAGTCTCTTTGTTTGCATTTGTTCCAAAAAGATCGCTCCCGAAGGTTTCATCCTGTTTGGACTCCGTTTGATATTCCTTTTCTTCAAAACACTGAAATAGGCAAAAAACAACAATTTGGGTGTAGCGACCAGACCTCAAACAGTCTGATCTCTGTGCTCAGTGTCATCCCTGGATCAGTAATGCTGACCCCACACAGTACTTGGAGGATTTATAACAGAGTAGCAATCACACACTTATTACATCGTATGTCTCAAAAGAGAACTTATTAAAATAAATATGGCTTAAGGCCATATTAAAAACGATAACAGCGGAAGACTTGGAAGATAAGTGAGTCCATCAACTCCAACGACATCACTGAGTATAGAACCACGACCTAAAAGCACCTTACTCGTCGTCTGAAAAGTCTGCGACATGAAACGTTGCAGCCCGAAAACGGGTCAGCACATGGAATATGCTGGCAATGTAACACATAGAGAATAGCAATGGAATAAGCTACACTACATGCAATTTGGCTGGTGTAAAAGCTCTATGGTTACAGTTTTGCATAAAGCCATTTTTTCCCTACTGCAAAGGAATAAATTTATTTGACTATCATGGTGGTTGTTAAACATTGAGAATGGTTGACAGCATTCTCAATTCCAATTAAAAGTACTCATTAAACCCAACAATATTAAATTAGAGTATCATGATGAGATTCACATGATATCCAGGTACTAGATACTCAAGGTGTCCATAACCGGGGACACGGCTAACCATGATTAGTTTATACACTCTGCAGAGGTTTGCACACTTTTCCCCACAAGACTCGATCGCCTCCGTTTGATTCCTCGCACTACATGATGTTTGAGAAACGGATGACCGAGACATAGTCTTTCGGAAGCGCTAGCACCTTACATGTGGGTAGACCGGTACACCTACTTTCCCCTACATCTGCTAGTCTACCCGTAAGAGTTCGCACAACTTAATCAACTATGCCAGAGCCCATAATGGCTTGTGGCTGCACACGGAAGTTTCTAGTTTGAATAATCTCATGATCCCTTTGAGCCTGGGTGGCGGTCCGAAGAAATACAGGCAAGTCCTGATAGAAACCAGGTGCCTCAATCCACCCAGATGTGTGTTTAAGTTGCCACCTTAAATAAACCATTGATTAACAAACTCACATCTGTCATGGATACACTCACCCAATCCTCGTCTACTAGCATAGCATGGCATAATAAGCAAACGTAGAAGTAACTCCCAAAGGTTTGATAATAAAACAGGTAATAGGTACTACCTCAACTACTTCCCATCCCACAATTTAATTAGATCCTATTCATGCAATGTTTGAGGATTGATCTAATGCATAAAACTTGGTAGTAGAAAAGGTATGATCAAAGTGTTACTTGCCTTGCTGATGATCCGCAAAACCTAGAGACTCGAAGTAACAGGCGGCGCACTCCGGGTATTCTATCGCAGACAAACAGACAAACAAACATACAATAAGTACTCATCTAATGCACTGGTAAAACTCGAATAAAAGATCTAACCAGAATGTTCAACTTAAGAACTCCGGTTTGCAAAAAGAACCAAATCAAACAAAGCAACGAAAGTCAAACGGCGAAAGAAAACATCTTCGTTTTACTAATCTGGATCTAAGTCAAATTTTACAGAAGAAAAAACTTGTTGAAGTTGATTATTTGGAAAGAAGGTTTCGAGACGAAACTCCAGGCGCTTGAATCGCCTAATTCCGATAAATGAGCGAAAAGTTATACTAAAACAAAAATCGGATCAGGATTCGCGATCAGAAAAATCGCGGATTAAATCCGAGAAAAAGAAAAACGACGAACAGGCTGACGAACGAACGTTCGTTGACTAAACAGATCTGACGAGTACGTTCGTTAAAACGAACGAACGAGCGAACCCTCGCTAAATAAACTAAACCGAAAATAAAACCGATCTAATAAAATAAACCAAAAAAACGAAGAAAAAAACTGCTTGGTTTTTATAAAAAAAACCGGTGACACGCGAATCAAGGGCGGCGGCGACAGCGGCAGAGTCCGGCGGCGGCGGGCAGCGGCTGCTGGCGGCTAGGGTTAGGGTTTAGGCGAGTGGGCCGGCGGCGGCGGCGGCTGGGCTGGCGGGACGCGGGTGGCTGACGGGCCTGGGGGGGCTCGGGCGGCACTATTTAAAGGCGCCCCCGGGCGGAGTCCCGCTCGGGCACGGCCCAAAGGCGGTTCGCGTTTTTTTTAAAATAATTTCACGCAGAAGAAAAATAAAAGAAATACTAAACGGTCTCCAAAATTCCCGAAATAAATTTTCTCCGGCTTCTAAAATCAAGCCGGACAAGATGAACATTTATTTGGGGCCTAAATGCAATTTTGAAAAACGCACTTTTTTCCTAAATTCAAGTAAAAGGCGAAAAACTCCAAAATAAATCTTATTTGATTTTTTTTATTAAATCTTCATTATTTCTTTATTTTGGGAAAGTCATTTTATTCCCTCTGAATTTTTGGTAGTAGAAATAATTGAAGATAAAATAAATAAAATCAATGATCCTATTTTCAAAATTTGAGAAAAACTCAAATAAGAAAATAACGAAATCCCCAACTCTCTCCGTGGGTCCTTGAGTTGCATAGAATTTCTAGGATCGAGCCAACGATGCAACAAAAATATGATATGCAATGATGATCTATGTATAACATTCCAAATTGAAAATTTGGGATGTTACAAACCTACCCCCCTTAATATGAATCTCGCCCTCGAGATTCTGGTTGGCTAGCAAATAGGTGAGGGTGGTCCTTGAGCAGATCTTCCTCTCGTTCCCAGGTGGCTTCCTCCTCGGTGTGGTGGCTCCACTGAACTTTACAAAACTTGATAACTTTACTGCGGGTAACTCGACTGGCATAATCCAGAATTCTAACTGGTTTCTCTTCATAAGTCAAATCATCCTTCAATTGAATTGCTTCCAATGGCACAGTATCTCTCAGTGGTAAATCAGACATCTCTGCGTGACAGTTCTTCAACTGTGAAACATGGAACACATCGTGAACTCCTGACAATCCCTCAGGTAATTCCAACTTGTACGCTACTTCTCCCATGCGTTCCAAAACCTTGTATGGCCCCACAAAACGTGGCGCTAACTTTCCTTTAACTCCAAAACGCTTAACTCCTCGAAGTGGAGATACTCGAAGATAAACTCTGTCTCCGACTTCGTGTCCTGTCTCCTTGCGTTTTGAATCTGCATAGCTCTTCTACCTTGACTGAGCTACCTTGAGCCTGTCGCGGATCAACTTTACTTTCTGTTTAGACTCCTTAATCAAATCCGGTCCAAACAACTGGCGGTCTCCAACCTCATCCCACAACAACGGGGTTCTGCACCTCCTTCCGTACAAGGCTTCGAAAGGGGCCATCTTCAAACTGGATTGATAACTGTTGTTGTAAGAAAACTCCGCGTATGGCAAGTTGTCATCCCAACTTGATCCATAATCCAAACACAAGCTCTAAGCATATCCTCCAAAATCTGATTGACTCTCTCGGTCTGTCCATCTGTCTACGGATGGAAAGTTGTGCTAAACTCCAGCCTGGTTCCCAATGTTTCGTGCAACTGCTTCCAGAACTTTGAGGTGAATTGGGTTCCTCTATCTGATACGATACTCCTCGGAACTCCATGCAAACATACAATCCTTGTCATGTATATCTTAGCCAATTTGGCACCGCTGTAGGTAGTCTTTACTGGAATGAAATGAGCTACCTTCGTCAAACGATCGACTACAACCCAAATCGAGTCATAGCCTGAACGAGTCCTGGGCAATCCCGTGATGAAATCCATGCCTAGTTTGTCCCACTTCCATTCGGGTATAGGCAATGGCTGCAACAATCCTGCTGGCTTTTGATGTTCTGCCTTCACCCTCTGACATACATCACAAACTGCTACATACTCTGCAATATCCTTCTTCATTCCGGTCCACCAGAAAGTTTCCTTCAAATCCAAATACATCTTGGTATTCCGGGGTGAATCGAATATGGTGAATCATGTGCCTCTTGCAGAATCAACTTCCTGATCTCCGGGTCATTGGGCACATAAACACGGTCCTCAAATCGTAGGGTATCGTACTCATCCTCACGAAATCCCTTAGCCTTCCCTTCGCTCATTTTCTCCTTTATAGAGGCAACTTCCTTATCTGTCTTTTGAGCTTCTCTGATTTTATCCATCAACGTAGACTGAATCTCCATTGCTGCTACGTAGCCTCTCGGAACTATTTCCAAACATAGATCATGAAGATCCTCGGCTAACTCCTTGGGTATTCCTCCCATCATTAGTGTATTGACATGGCTCTTGCGGCTCAACGCGTCTGCTACAACGTTAGCCTTCCCGGGGTGATAATGCAATCTCATATCATAATCCTTAATAAGCTCCAACCATCCCCTCTGCCTGAGATTTAACTCCTTCTGCGTGAAGATGTACTTCAAACTCTTGTGATCCGTGTACACCTCACAATGATTTCCAATGAGAAAATGTCTCCATGTTTTCAGTGCATGCACTACGGTTGCTAACTCCAAATCATGAGTAGCATAATTCAACTCATGAGGCTTAAGTTGTCGTGAAGCATACGAAACAACTCTTCCCTCCTGCATAAGCACTGCTCCAAGTCCTCGACGTGAAGCATCGCAATACACTTCATAATCCTTAGTCTGATCTGGCAGGATTAATACTGGTGAGGTAACCAAACGTTTCTTCAACTCTTGGAAACTATCCTCACACTCCTCAATCCAAATGAACTTAGTATCCTTCTTCAACAACTCTGTCATAGGCTTCGCAATCTTCGAGAAATTTTCAATGAATCTCCGGTAGTATCCTGCGAGTCCAAGGAAACTCCGGATTTCTCCAACTATTGCTGGTGCTTCCCAGTTTGTCACAGTGACAAATTTAGTGGGGTCTACTGCAATACCTTCTCCGGATATAACATGTCCGAGGAATCCAACTTCTTTCAACCAAAACTCACACTTGCTGAACTTGGCGTATAGCTGATGTTCTCTGAGCTTCTCGAGTACCATACGCAAATGTTCCTTATGTTCCTCTTCATTCTTCGAGTAAACCAAAATATCATCAATGAACACCACGACGAACTTATCCAAAAACTCCATAAACACCTTGTTCATCATGTTCATAAAATAGGCTGGGGCGTTAGTCAGACCAAATGACATAACGGTATACTCATACAGCCCATACCTAGTGGTAAAAGCCGTCTTCGGTATATCTTGCTCCCGAATCTTCAACTGATGGTATCCTGATCGCAAATCAATCTTGGAAAACACCTTAGCTCCTTGCAACCGATCAAACAGATCATTGATCATTGGTAGTGGGTACTTGTTCTTGATTGTTACTTCATTCAATCCGCGATAATCAACAACCATTCTTAACGATCCATCCTTCTTCTCCACCAGAAGTACTGGCGATCCCCAAGGCAAAGAACTTGGGCAAATAAAACCTTTGTCTAACAATTCCTTAATCTGCTTCTTAATTTCCTCCAAATCTTGGGCTGGCATCCTGTACGGTCTCTTGGATATAGGCCCAGTGCCTGGCAGTAGTTCAATTAAGAACTCAATGTCTCTATCCGGTGGCATGCCTGGCAACTCTTCTGGAAATACATCGGGGAAATCCTTTACCACTGGTACTTCCTCCTTCACAACTCCTGATAAGGAATTTACATGTGCTCTTCTTGGCTCATGCCGTGATACATACTTGATTTTTCTTCCTTCTGGTGTCGTAAGCAAAATCGACTTACTGGCGCAATCAATGTTCCCTCCATACATTGACAACCAATCCATACCAAGAATAACATCCAAACCTTGGGATTCTAATATAATTAAATCCGTTGGGAAAACATGCCTTCCTATATTTAATGGCACCTGAAAGCATCCTTGATTGACCATAAACTCAGCTCCCGGTGAACTCACTAGCATAGGTGTCTTAAGAATCTTAGTGGGCAGGCTAAACTTATCCACAAATCCCCTTGATATGTATGAATGCGATGCACCAGTATCAAAAAGAACAACTGCAGTAAATGCCTTAACCAAAAACTTACCTATTACTGCGTCTGGCTGGGCTTCAACCTCCTCCACGGTAACATGGTTCACTTGCCCCCTGTTGAAAGGGTTCGGCTTCTTTCCTGAGCTTCCATTGCCATTTCCATTTTGGGCTTCCGGGCAGTCATTTGCATAATGCCCAGTCTTACGACACTTATAACAAGTGATATGACTCAGGTCTGCCTTGGATGGTGTTGACGGGGTGGTGCGGTTTTGTCCATTGCTTCCTCCATTCCCGTTTCCATTCTTTGTGCCATTATGATTGTGCGAGCTGCCTCCTCCATGAGTATGCTGAAAGTGTCCTCCTGACTTTGGGGTAAAGCGTGGTTTCTGCTGAGCTCCAAAATTGTACTTTCCCTGTGCATACTTTCTCTTATGATTGTCAATCTGCTGCTGCTTCCCTTCAATCATAAGAGTACGATCTACTAACTCCTGGTAGTTATTGAAAGTGGCTACCATCAACTGCATGCTCAGCTCATCATTCAGTCCTTCTAGAAACTTCTCCTGCTTAGCTGCATCCGTAGCAACGTCATCTGGGGCATAACGTGCTAGCTTACTAAAATCATCCACATACTGGCCAACTGTCCGTCCTCCTTGGCATAAGTTGCAAAACTCACGCTTCTTCATGGCCATAGCTCCTGCTGAAACATGGGCAGTACGAAAAGCTTGCTGAAACTGATTCCATGTGACAGTGTCTACAGGGTAAGTGGCTGTAAAATTCTCCCGCCATGCTGTTGCGGGTCCGTCAAGCTGATGTGCGGCAAACATCACCTTTTCTCCATCCATGCATCCTGCAGTGGTCAACTCCCTCCCTATCTTATGGAGCCAATCATCTGCTACTATTGGCTCGGTGCTACTGGAAAACACCGGCGGATTCAACCTTAAGAAACATGCCAGATGGTCAACAGGTGGTGGTGGTGGTGGGTTGTTGTTGTTGTTGTTTCCTTGGTTCTGTACCAATGTTTGAATCAAGGTATTCTGCTGCTGAATCAACTGAGTGATCTCTGGCGGAAAAACAAACTCGGGGTCGCGTCTCGGAGGCATCTGAGGGTTTAAAGGGGAGAGTTAAGAATAGAATGAGGTCTAGTGAGATAACACAACACATATGCACATGAGACAGAACACATAATATCATTTCAATCAATTCAAACAAGGGCATACAACGGTCTAACTATCGTTACAAAAGTGGTTGGACTAAAACTAATTAAATGGTGGAAAATTCTACTACTGTTATGGTGGTCAACTAGAAAAATTGCTCCGATAAGGATTCCATGATATCTGCTCCAGCTTCATCAACATAGTCATCATCGCTGTCGTCGGGATCCGAGTTGGTGTCGTTGATGATGATATAATTATCTGGGCAAGTAGGTTCATCCTCTTCCTCTCTGGGTGCTGATCCTCCCATGAATACTCCAATCTTCTCCTTAAGGTCACCGTTTTGTCTTACTAGAGCGACGATTTCTTCCATATAGTCTTTACGTGTAGCCTTGAGTTCTTCTTCCAGCTCCTTGATCTTGGTCATAGCCTTCTGCAGATCCTCCATATCTGCGCACATCTGATTTTCCTGGCGTCGGATGTGTTGGTTTAACTCCTGAATATAAGCTATGATTGATCTGTCCTTCCTGGTAGTGATCATCTCCCAATGCTCATTTCGGCGCCCACAAATATGGTAGATAGTATTCTTGAGATCGTTGTAGTAAACTTCTCCAATTCGTCCCATGGCGATGTGAGCTGCCATGCTTTTTCCCAGGTTCCATGTTGGTACATCAAAGGTAAACTCTATTGGCTCCGTGACTGGTGCAAATGTCCTTCCTGGAATGTAGACTTGAATCCTCCAGCGCTCCTCTTCGGGTAAAGTGGCGTTGAAAGTCCCAGTGAAGCTTGGTACTCCTATGTTCAGGTATCTAGTGGCTTCCTTCAAGTGACATCCAAAAGGTGAATTCCCATCTGGTTGTGCGAACTTGATCCTTGCATCCGCCATCCTAAAGAATAGAAAAGATGAGGAGTCAGAAAGGGAAATAAAGAGTAGTGATCTAGGGCTTTAGCTTAGTGGCCGTGTCCTACAGTAAGCGTGTGCTCTAATACCACCTTGTAGCGACCAGACCTCAAACAGTCTGATCTCTGTGCTCAGTGTCATCCCTGGATCAGTAATGCTGACACCACACAGTACTTGGAGGATTTATAACAGATTAGCAATCACACACTTATTACATCGTATGTCTCAAAAGAGAACTTATTAAAATAAATATGGCTTAAGGCCATATTAAAAACGATAACAGCGGAAAACTTGGAAGATAAGCGAGTCCATCAACTCAAACGACATCACTGAGTATAGAACTACGACCTAAAAGCACCTTACTTGTCGTCTGAAAAGTCTGCAACATGAAACGTTGCAGCCCGAAAACGGGTCAGCACATGGAATATGGCAATGTAACACATAGAGAATAACAATGGAATAAGCTACACTACATGCAATTTGGCTGGTGTAAAAGCTCTATGGTTACAGTTTTGCATAAAGCCATTTTTTCCCTACTGCAAAGGAATAAATTTATTTAACTATCATGGTGGTTGTTAAACATTGAGAATGGTTGACAGCATTCTCAATCCCAATTAAAAGTACTCGTTAAACCCAACAATATTAAATTAGAGTATCGTGATGAGATTCACATGATATCCAGGTACTAGATACTCAAGATGTCCATAGCCGGGGACACGGCTAACCATCATTAGTTCATACACTCTGCAGAGGTTTGCGCACTTTCCCCCACAAGACTGGATCGCCTTCGTTTGATTCCTCACACTACATGATGTTTGAGAAACGGATGACCGAGACATAGTCTTTCGGAAGCGCTAGCACCTTACATGTGGGTAGACCGGTACACCTACTTTCCCCTACATCTGCTAGTCTACCCGTAAGAGTTCGCACAACTTAATCAACTATGCCAGAGCCCATAATGGCTTGTGGCTGCACACGGAAGTTTCTAGTTTGAATAATCTCATGATCCCTTTGAGCCTGGGTGGCGGTCCGAAGAAATACAGGCAAGTCCTGATAGAAACCAGGTGCCTCAATCCACCCAGATTTGTGTTTAAGTTGCCACCTTAAATAAACCATTGATTAACAATCTCACATCTGTCATGGATACACTCACCCAATCCACGTCTACTAGCATAGCATGGCATAATAAGCAAACGTAGAAATAACTCCCAAAGGTTTGATAATAAAACAGGTAATAGGTACTACCTCAACTACTTCCCATCCCACAATTTAATTAGATCCTATTCATGCAATGTTTGAGGATTTATCTAATGCATAAAACTGGGTAGTAAAAAAGGTATGATCAAAGTGTTACTTGCCTTGCAGATGATCCGCAAAACCTAGAGACTCGAAGTAACAGGCGGCGCACTCCGGGTATTCTATCGCAGACAAACAAACAAACAAACATACAATAAGTACTCATCTAATGCACTGGTAAAACTCGAATAAAAGATTTAACCAGAATGTTCAACTTAAGAACTCCGGTTTGCAAAAAGAACCAAATCAAACAAAGCAACGAAAGTCAAACGGCGAAAGAAAACAGCTTCATTTTACTAATCTGGATCTAAGTCAAATTTTACAGAAGCAAAAACTTGTTGAAGTTGATTATTCGGAAAGAAGGTTTCGAGACGAAACTCCAGGTGCTTGAATCGCCTGATTCCGATAAATGAGCAGGCTGACGAACGAAAGTTATACTAAAACGAAAATCGGATCAGGAATCGCGATCAGAAAAATCGCGGATTAAATCCGAGAAAAAGAAAAACGACGAACAGGCTGACGAACGAACGTTCGTTGACTAAACAAATCTGACAAGAACATTCGTTAAAACGAACGAACGAGCGAACACTCGCTAAATAAACTAAACCGAAAATAAAACAGATCTAATAAAATAAACCGAAAAAAACGAAGAAAAACTGCTCGGTTTTTATAAAAAAAACCGGCGACACGCGAATCGAGGCGGCGACGAACCTCGGCGGCGGCGGCAAAGTCCGACAATGCTCCGGCGGCGGCGACGGCGGCAGCTGGCGGCTAGGGTTAGGGTTTCAGCGAGTGGGCCGGCGGCGGCGGCGGCTGGGCTGGCGGGACGCGGGTGGCTGACGGGCCTGGAGGGCTTGGGGCGGCGCTCTTTAAAGGCGCCCCCGGGCGGAGTCCCGCTCGGGCACGGCCCAAAGGCGGTTCACATTTTTTTAAATAATTTCACGCAGAAGAAAAATAAAAGAAATACTAAATGGTCTCCAAAATTCCCGAAATAAATTTTCCCCGGCTTCTAAAATCAAGCCGGACAAGATGAACATTTATTTGGGGCCTAAATGCAATTTTGAAAAACGCACATTTTTCCTAAATTCAAATAAAAGGCGAAAAACTCCAAAATATATCTTATTTGATTTTTTTAATTAAATCTTCATTATTTCTTTATTTTGGGAAAGTCATTTTATTCCCTCTCTGAATTTTTGGTAGTAGAAATAATTGAAGATAAAATAAATAAAACCAATGATCCTATTTTCAAAATTTGAGAAAAACTCAAATAAGAAAATAACGAAATCCCCAACTCTCTCTGTGGGTCGTTGAGTTGCATAGAATTTCTAGGATCGAGCCAACGATGCATCAAAAATATGATATGCAATGATGATCTATGTATAACATTCCAAATTGAAAATTTGGGATGTTACATTGGGTTGGGCGTCCAGTTAGTAGGTTAGTCCCAAAATGATATAAAAGTGTAAAGTAAAGCCCGTAAACATCCAAAACGGGTAATATAATAGCATGGAGCAATCAAAAATTGTACATATGCTGGAGACTTATAAAGGATCCCCAAGCTTAATTCCTTCTTGTCCTCGAGTAGGTAAATGATAAAAACAAAATTTTTGATGTGGAATGCTACCTAGCATATTTCTCAATGTAATTTTCTTTATCGTGGCATTAATATTCAGATCCACCATATAGCTATGAAGAACAAAGACGGAAAGACTGAGGAAATTGCAAAGTTCAAATTGAAGATTTTGAACTTTGGTTGGTGGCATTACCCACCATATAAGAATGATGATTTCAGACACCGCGTAGAATTGTTGCACGGTTCTGAGAATCTAATTCTTCATTAACTTCTTCACACTTAGAGGGTTCGTCTTCATTGATTGAAGAAAAACGTTACTTCGTGTGTTGCACATCTAAGTCATCAAATTTGCATAAGTGTTAGGATGTGTGTCCTTTTCAAAGAACATTCGAAGATTCTAAGATATTTAGCACACACCACAATTTGCTAAATCTCGTCTCATCAAATGGCTTTGTGAAGATATTGGCCAGCTGATCTTCAGTATTCGCGTGGACGATGGAGATGTCGCCCTTCAACACATGGTCACGAAGAAAATGATGACGAATCTGGATGTGCTTTGTCTTTGAGTGCTGAACTGGGTTGTGAGCAATCTTGATAGCACTCTCATTGTCGCAGTAGAGTGGCACATTCTTCACATTGATGCCATAGTCCTTGAGGGTTTGCTTCGTCCATAGAAATTGAGCACAGCAAGATCCAGCAGCAATGTACTCAGCTTCAACACTAGAGAGTGATACACAGTTCTGCTTCTTCGAGGACCAACATACCAAGGAATGTCCGAGGATATGACATCTGCCTGATGTTGACTTGTGATCCACCCGATCAACAGCATAGTCAGAATCAGAATATCCAATGAGATCAAAAGAAGAGCCCTTGGGATACCATAATCCAAGAGTTGTAGTGTGAGCTAGATATCGAAGAATATGCTTCCCAGCCTTATGGTGTGATTCCTTCGGTGTAGCTTGAAATCGGGCACACGTGCAAACACTAAGCATAATATCCAGCCTAGATGCACATAGATACAATAAAGAGCCAATCATGGAGCGGTATACCTTTTGATTTAAGTCTTTACCATTTTCATCGGTGCATAGATGGCCATTTGTGGGCATAGGGATTTTGATGCCTTTGCAGTCTTGCATGCCAAATTTCCTCAACACATCCTTGAGGTATTTCTCCTGGGATATGAATATGCCATTGTGTTGTTGACTAATTTCAAGACCTAAGAAGAATTTCAACTCTCCCATCATGGACATTTGATATTCCTCACTCATCATATAGGCAAATTCATCACTGTAACATTGGTTAGTACAACCAAAGATAATATCATCAACATATATTTGCCACACGAATAATTCATCATCATATGCTTTGGTGAAAAGAGTTGGGTCAAGTGAACCAGGTTTGAAGCCTTTCTTCATGAGGAATTCCTTCAAAGTATCATACCACGCCTGAGGTGCTTGCTTGAGGCCATAGAGGGCCTTGTTGAGTCTGTAGACATGATATGGAAATTTTGGATCCTGAAAACCTGGTGGTTGAGCAAAATATACTTCTTCCTCAACCTTACCATTGAGGAATGCACTTTTCACATCCATTTGATGTAAGATGATATTATGATGGTTATCATAAGCAAGAAATATGCGAATAGCCTCAAGTCTAGCAACAGGTGCAAAAGTTTCATCAAAATCAATTCCTTCAACCTGTGTGTAGCCTTGATCTACAAGACGAGACCTATTCCTCACCACAAGGCCATTTTCATCTTGTTTGTTGTGGTATATCCATTTGGTGCCGATGATATTGTGCTTGCGTGGGTCTGGTCGCTTGACAAGCTCCCATACATTGTGGAGCTCAAATTGATGCAATTCATCTTGCATAGCTTGAATCCACTCAGATGCCATGAATGCTTCATCAACTTTGGTGGGCTCTATGATAGAGACAAATGCAAAATACCCACAAAAGTTAGACAAATGTGAAGCTTTTGAGCGCGCGAGAAGACCTGGTGCGTTGATGTCATTGACGATTCTCTCAATCTGCACTTCGTTTGCAACGCGAGGATGAGCAGGTTGACGACTTTGATTTGGCCCAGCAATTTCTTTGGGGCCGTTTTCATCAGTAGCACCAGCATGATTTTCTTCACGGTCCGGAATGACTTCTTCAGCAGATTCTTCGGTAGGGATGACATCCTCAGTAGCCTTGAACTTGATGGATTCCTCAGTTGACATTTCATCTAGCACAGGAGGTGGGTGCTCTCTTTGAGAGCCATTAGTTTCATCGAACCACACATCTATAGTTTCAACAACCTTGTGATGATAGGGGTTAAAGACTCTGTAGGTGTGCGAGTCCTTTCCGTAACCAAGCATAAAACCCTCATGTGCTTTCGGTGCAAATTGAGAGTGGTGGTGAGGATCTCTAATCCAGCATGTAGCATTGAAGACTTTGAAGTAACTTACATTGCGTTTCTTGTCAGTGAAGATTTCATATGAAGTCTTTTTGAAGAATTTGTGAAGATATACTCTATTGATGATGTGGCATGTAGTATCAATAGCATCTGGCCAAAAATGCTGCACAGTCTTGTATTCATCAAGCACCGTGCGAGCCATCTGAACAATAGTTCTGTTCTTGCGCTCCACGGCGCTGTTTTGCCGAGGAGTATAGGGAGCAGATAACTCGTGAGTAATACCAAGTATATCAAGATATTCATCGAGACCAGTGTTCTTGAACTCGGTTCCGCTATCACTCCTGGTATGCTTGATCTTCACACCGAAGTTCGTAGATGCTCTTGAGGAAACTCGGTTGAAGACTTCCTGTACTTCATTTTTGTAAGTGATGGTATGCACCCAGATATAACAAGAATGATCATCAACAATGACAAAGCCATATATGACGCAGAATTAGTGAACATGGCATAATGAGTAGGGCCAAAGAGATCCATGTGAAGTATTTCAATGGGACGAGAAGTGGTCATGATAGTCTTTGTGGGATGCTTGGATCTAGTTATCTTTCCAGCCTCACCAGCCCCACAAAGATGAGCTTTTAGGAATTTGACACCCTCGATGCCAATGACATGCTTCTTCTTCGCGAGTGTATGCAAGTTCCTCATCCCAACATGACCAAGTCGTCGATGCCATAACCATCCTTTTGAAGCTTTTGCAAGTAGACATGTGGCAAGCTGTGATCCTGCAGAGAAATCAACAATGTACAAGTCTCCTCTCCTAAAGCCTTCGAAGAATTTGGAATAGTTAGATTCCATTAGCACAATGCAACGATATTTGCCAAAGACGACAACCATATCAAGATCACAAAGCATTGAGATAGACATGAGGTTGAATCCTAAGGACCCGACAAGCATGACTTTGTCCACGTGTCTATCCTTTGAGATTGCAACCCCACCTAGACCCAACACCTTGCTTTTGCCTTTGGTAGTGTAGGTGATATGGTTCAGATGAGATGGAGATAAAGCAGTGTCCATCAATAAGTTCATGTCACCGGTCATGTGATTTGTACATCCACTATCGAGGACCCACTCAGTAGCTTTGGGTTGTTCATCCTGCAGATGAATTAGTGCAACTTATGAACCCATATACTTCATCAGTGAAGAATATGATATCAATTAAATCAACAATAACAGATATAGCAATATGAGGACATGAGAAATGAGTAATTCATTTCTTCATGATTAGCTTGCGTCCATTCAAGCACATTCAGGTCTCCAGCAAATTCTTCAGACGATTAAGTTCGTCTGGAGACCTGACCCTGCATAAGAGATTAGTTCTTTTTATTCACCACCCACATCTAGAGGGGTGGAAAAGAGTTCATCATTCTGCGAGCTCCATAAGAAAAGGATGGCATTGAAGCCAGTGCAATTCGTTTCACAGAAGAGGTGTTAGGATAAGCATATGAATAAGCAGAGAAATTCTTCGAGGACTTATGAACATAATGATTTGAAGAATAATGCACATATTCATAGCCTTTAGACTTTCCCTGCGAAATAGAAGTGTTAGAGCATGATGATGTTTATATGAGGATTTGGATCCACGCGAGGAATTTGATCCAGATGAAGAATTCGGTCCATAAGAGGACTTGGATCCATATGAAGATTTTGATCCATATGAAGAATTGGATCTGGGGTTCCTATTCTTCATAGGTGGTGTCATGATGACATTCACCAAAAGATTTTCAAGGCACTTTTGGGAACCCAGATTTTCTTCATAGGGGGAGCGTTCCTGCAGTTAGTTCCAACATATTGAGCAAATACTTCATCATTCTGATTCTTGAACAGTTTATAGTTGGAGTCAAATGACTCATCAGAGGAATATGAAGATTCACAGGTAAAGCCAGATAAAGTGCATGGATCTACAAAAGGTCCTTTCACAGCAACCCATGAGGTTTTGGGGTACTGCACAGGTTTCTAGTAGGTCCCATCAGCATTGAGTTTCCTCTCAAAGGCAATACCTTCTTCCAAGGGTTCCTGTTCAAGATCTGATTTTTGAGAACATCATAGAGAGTCTGATGCCCTTTGAGGCTTTTGTATATGCCTGTCACATACAATTCCTTCAACCCTGCATTATCGTCAGTGATACTTGTGGTATCCTCAGATGAGGAATTTGTGACCATAGAGACAATTGAAGAATTTGCAGCAATAGAAGCATTTGAACATTCACATGAAGAATTAGCAGATTCACGCTCAATGTATTTCAGACATGGTGGAATAAATTCTTCCTGAGCGGAACTGATCTGTTGAGCAAGCAATGAATCATTTTCCTTCTGAAGATCTTCATAACTCACTTTTAACTTCTCAAGATCTTGCTTTCTCTGAAGAAATTCATAAGAAAGCTTCTCATGATCAGATAAGAGAGTGTTATGATGACTTTGAAGGTTGTAAAACTTAGACTGAAGTCTCTGAAGATTATCAGTCAAAGTCTTACATCGATTCAATTCCTCACCCAACAGGTCATTGCTTTTGTCTAGCAGATTTCAATCTTTTCCAAGGCCTTTTGTTG
Source organism: Triticum aestivum (assembly GCF_018294505.1). Taxonomy (NCBI): domain Eukaryota; kingdom Viridiplantae; phylum Streptophyta; class Magnoliopsida; order Poales; family Poaceae; genus Triticum; species Triticum aestivum. The sequence goes on along the minus strand of NC_057795.1, from coordinate 240,679,558 downwards.
TTTGACAGCAATTTTAGCAAGTTTTAAATAGCTAGGTTTGAGATTATCATTAGATTCATCCTCACTGGATTCAGAGGGGGAATGTTTGAGTACCTTGGAACCTTTTGCCATGAAGCAATAGGTGGGAGCATAGTCGTCAACGCTCTTGTCAGCAGAGTTGGGGAGGTCATTTTCTTCAGTGTTGAAGATGGACTTGTGCTACCTCTTGAGCACTATGTTGGTTTTCCCTTGAAGAGGAAAGGGTGGTGCAACAAAGTAGCGTAAGTATTTCCCTTAGTTTTGAGAACCAAGGTATCAATCCAGTAGGAGGCTCCTCACAAGTCCCTCGCACCTACACAAACAAACAAGAACCTCGCAACCAACGCGATAAAGGGGTTGTCAATCCCTTCATGGCCACTTTCAAAAGTGAGATCTGATAGAGATAATAAGATAAGATAAATATTTTTGGTATTTTTATGATATAGATTGGAAAGTAAAGATTGCAAAATAAAGATAGATTGGAAACTTATATGATAAAACATAGACCCGGGGGCCATAGGTTTCACTAGTGGCTTCTCTCAACATAGCATAAGTATTACGGTGGGTGAACAAATTACTGTCGAGCAATTGATAGAAAAGTGCATAGTTATGAGATTATCTAGGCATGATCATGTATATAGGCATCACATCCGCGACAAGTAGATCGAAATGATTTTGCATCTACTACTATTACTCCACACATCGACCGCTATCCAGCATGCATCTACAGTATTAAGTTCATATGAACAGAGTAACGCATTAGGCAAGATGACATGATGTAGAGGGATAAACTCAAACAATATGATATAAACCCCATCTTTTTATCCTCGATGGCAACAATACAATACGTGCCTTGCTGCCCCTGCTGTCACTGGGAAAGGACCCCCTAAGATTGAACCCAAAGCTAAGCACTTCTCCCATTGCAAAGAATGAACAATCTAGTAGGCCAAACCAAACTGATAACTCGAAGAGACTTGCAAAGATAACAAATCATACATAAAAGAATTCAGAGGAGATTCAAATATTTCTCATAGATAAACTTGATCATAACCCACAATTCATCGGATCTCGACAAACACACCGCAAAAAAGAATTACATCGAATAGATCTCCAAGAAGATCGAGGAGAACTTTGTATTGAGATTCAAAGAGAGAGAAAAAGCCATCTAGCTAATAACTATGGACCCGAAGGTCTGTGGTTAACTAATCACAACCCATCGGAGAGGCCTTGGTGATGATGAAGAGGCACTCCATGGTCGATTCCCCCTCCGGCGGAGCGTCGGCGAAGGCTCCAAGATGGGATCTCGCGGATACAGAAGGTTGCGGCAGTGGAATTAGGTTTTCGTGGTGCTCCTGGATGTTCTCGGGGTACGTGGATATATATAGGAGGAAGAAGTAGGTCGGTGGAGCCATGAGGGGCCCACGAGGGTGGGGGGCGCGCCCACCGCCCTAGGGCGCGCTGGGCACACTCGTGGCCGCCTCGACTGCTTCTCGATGTCCACTCGAAGTCTCTTTGTTTGCATTTGTTCCAAAAAGATCGCTCCCGAAGGTTTCATCCTGTTTGGACTCCGTTTGATATTCCTTTTCTTCAAAACACTGAAATAGGCAAAAAAGAACAATTTGGGTTGGGCGTCCGGTTAGTAGGTTAGTCCCAAAATGATATAAAAGTGTAAAGTAAAGCCCATAAACATCCAAAACGGGTAATATAATAACATGGAGCAATCAAAAATTGTAGATACGCTGGAGACGTATAAAGTATCCCCAAGCTTAATTCCTTCTTGTCCTCGAGTAGGTAAATGATAAAAATAGAATTTTTGATGTGGAATGCTACCTAGATATTTCTCAATGTAATTTTCTTTATCGTGGCATTAATATTCAGATCCACCATATAGCTATGAAGAACAAAGACGGAAAGACTGAGGAAATTGCAAAGTTCAAATTGAAGATTTTGAACTTTGGTTGGTGGCATTAACCACCATATAAGAATGATGATTTCAGACACCGCGTAGAATTGTCGCACGGTTCTGAGAATCTAATTCTTCATTAATTTCTTCACACTTAGAGGGTTCGTCTTCATTGATTGAAGAAAAACGTTAGTTCGTGTGTTGCACATCTAGGTCATCAAATTTGCATAAGTGTTAGGATGTGTGTCCTTTTCAAAGAACATTCGAAGATTCTAAGATATTTAGCACACACCACAATTTGCTAAATCTCGTCTCATCAAATGGCTTTGTGAAGATATTGGCCAGCTGATCTTCAGTATTCGCGTGGATGATGGAGATGTCGCCCTTCAACACATGGTCATGAAGAAAATGACGACGAATCTGGATGTGCTTTGTCTTTGAGTGCTGAACTGGGTTGTGAGCAATCTTGATAGCACTCTCATTGTCGCAGTAGAGTGGCACATTCTTCACATTGATGCCATAGTCCTTGAGGGTTTGCTTCATCCATAGAAATTGAGCACAGCAAGATCCAACAGCAATGTACTCAGCTTCAACACTAGAGAGTGATACACAGTTCTGCTTCTTCAAGGACCAACATACCAAGGAATGTTTGAGGATATGACATCTTCCTGATGTTGACTTGTGATCCACCCGATCAACAGCATAGTCAGAATCAGAATATCCAATGAGATCAAAAGAAGAGCCCTTGGGATACCATAATCCAAGAGTTGTAGTGTGAGCTAGATATTGAAGAATATGCTTCCCAGCCGTATGGTGTGATTCCATCGGTGTAGCTTGAAATCGGGCACACGTGCAAACACTAAGCATAATATCCATCCTAGATGCACATAGATACAATAAAGAGCCAATCATGGAGCGGTATACCTTTTGATTTAAGTCTTTACCATTTTCATCGGTGCATAGATGGCCATTTGTGGGCATAGGGATTTTGATGCCTTTGCAGTCTTGCATGCCAAATTTCCTCAACACATCCTTGAGGTATTTCTCCTGGGATATGAATATGCCATTGTGTTGTTGACTAATTTCAAGACCTAATAAGAATTTCAACTCTCCCATCATGGACATTTGATATTCCTCACTCATCATATAGGAAAATTCATCACTGTATCGTTGGTTAGTACAACCAAAGATAATATCATCAAAGTATATTTGGCACACGAATAATTCATCATCATATGCTTTGGTGAAAAGAGTTGGGTCAAGTGAACCAGGTTTGAAGCCTTTCTTCATGAGGAATTCCTTCAAAGTATCATACCACGCTTGAGGTGCTTGCTTGAGGCCATAGAGGGCCTTGTTGAGTCTGTAGACGTGATATGGAAATTTTGGATCCTGAAAACCTGGTGGTTGAGCAAAATATACTTCTTCCTCAACCTTACCATTGAGGAATGCACTTTTCACATCCATTTGATGTAAGATGATATTATGATTGTTATCATAAGAAAGCAATATGCGAATAGCCTCAAGTCTAGCAACAGGTGCAAAAGTTTCATCGAAATCAATTCCTTCAACCTGTGTGTAGCCTTGATCTACAAGACGAGACTCATTTCTCACCACAAGGCTATTTTCATCTTGTTTGTTGTGGTAGATCCATTTGGTGCCGATGATATTGTGCTTGCGTGGGTCTGGTCGCTTGACAAGCCCCCATACATTGTGGAGCTCAAATTGATGCAATTCATCTTGCATAGCTTGAATCCACTCAGATGCCATGAATGCTTCATCAACTTTGGTGGGCTCTATGATAGAGACAAATGAAAAATACCCACAAAAGTTAGACAAACGTGAAGCTTTTGAGCGCGCGAGAGGACCTGGTGCGTTGATGTCGTTGATGATTCTCTCAATCTGCACTTCGTTTGCAACGTGAGGATGAGCAGGTTGACGACTTTGATTTGGCCCAGCAATTTCTTTAGGGCCGTTTTCATCAGTAGCACCAGCGTGATTTTCTTCACGGTCCAGAATGACTTCTTCAGCAGATTCTTCGGTAGGGATGACATTCTCAGTAGCCTTGAACTTGATGGATTCCTCGGTTGACATTTCATCTAGCACAGGAGGTAGGTGCTCTCTTTGAGAGCCATTAGTTTCATCGAACCACACATCTATAGTTTCAACAACCTTGTGATGATAGGGTTGAAGACTCTGTAGGTGTGCGAGTCCTTTCCGTAACCAAGCATAAAACCCTCATGTGCTTTCGGTGCAAATTGAGATTTGTGGTGAGGATCTCTAATCCAGCATTTAGCATCGAAGACTTTGAAATAACTTACATTGGGTTTCTTGTTAGTGAAGATTTCATATGAGGTCTTTTTGAAGAATTTTTGAAGATATACTCTGTTGATGATGTGGCATGCAGTATCAATAGCATCTGGCCAAAAATGTTGCAGCATCTTGTATTCATCAAGCACCATGCGAGCCATCTGAACAATAGTTCTGTTCTTGCGCTCCACGACGCCGTTTTGCCGAGGAGTATAGGGAGCAGATAACTCATGAGTAATACTAAGTATCTCAAGATATTCATCGAGACCAGTGTTCTTGAACTCGGTTCCGCTATCACTCCTGGTATGCTTGATCTTCACACCGAAGTTCGTAGATGCTCTTGAGGAAAATCGTTTGAAGACTTCCTGTACTTCATTTTTGTAAGTGATGGTACGCACCCAGATATAACAAGAATGATCATCAACAATGACAAAGCCATATATGATGCAGAATTAGTGAACATGGCATAATGAGTAGGGCCAAAGAGATCCATGTGAAGTAATTCAATGGGACGAGAAGTGGTGATGATAGTCTTTGTGGGATGCTTGGCTCTGGTTATCTTTCCAGGCTCACCAGCCCCACAAAGATGAGCTTTTAGGAATTTTACACCCTCGATGCCAATTACATGCTTCTTCTTCGCGAGTGTTTGCAAGTTCCTCATCCCAACATGACCAAGTCGTCGATGCCATAACCATCCTTCTGAAGCTTTTGCAAGTAGACATGTGGCAAGCTGTGATCGTGCAGAGAAATCAACAATGTACAAGTCTCCTCTCCTAAAGCCTTCGAACAGTTTGGAATAGTCAGATTCCATTAGCACAATGCAACGATATTTGCCAAAGACGACAACCATATCAAGATGAAAAAGCATTGAGACAGACATGAGCTTGAATCCTAAGGACCCGACAAGCATGACTTTGTCCACGTGTCTATCCTTTGAGATTGCAACCCCACCTAGACCCAACACCTCGCTTTTGCCTTTGGTAGTGTAGGTGATATGGTTCAGATGAGATGGAGATAAAGCAGTGTCCATCAATAAGTTCATGTCACCGGTCATGTGATTTGTACATCCACTATCGAGGACCCACTCAGTAGCTTTGGGTTGTTCATCCTGCAGATGAATTAGTGCAACTTACGAACCCATATACTTCATCAGTGAAGAATATGATATCAATTAAATCAACAATAACAGATATAGCAATATGAGGACATGAGAAATGAGTAATTCATTTCTTCATGATTAGCTTGCGTCCATTCAAGCACATTCAGGTCTCCAGCAAATTCTTCAGACGATTAAGTTCGTCTGGAGACCTGACCCTGCATAAGAGATAAGTTCTTTTTCTTCACCACCCACGTCTAAAGGGGTGGAAAAGAGTTCATCATTCTGCGAGCTCCATAAGAAAAGGATGGCATTGAAGCCAGTGCAATTCGTTTCACAGAAGAGGTGTTAGGATAAGCATATGAATAAGCAGAGAAATTCTTCGAGGACTTATGAACATAATGATTTGAAGAATAATGCACATATTCATAGCCTTTAGACTATCCCTGCGAAATAGAAGTGTTAGAGCATGATGATGTTTATATGAGGATTTGGATCCACGCAAGGAATTTGATCCAGATGAAGAATTCGGTCCATAAGAGGACTTGGATCCATATGAAGATTTTGATCCATATGAAGAATTGGATCTGGGGTTCCTATTCTTCATAGATGGTGTCATGATGACATTCACCAGAAGATTTTCAAGGCACTTTTGGGAACCCAGATTTTCTTCATAGGGGGAGCGTTCCTGCAATTAGTTCCAACATATCGAGCAAATACTTCATCATTTTGATTCTTGAACAGTTTATAGTTGGAGTCAAATGACTCATTAGAGGAATATGAAGATTCACAGGTAAAGCCAGATAAAGGGCATGGATCTACAGAAGGTCCTTTCACAGCAACCCATGAGGTTTTGGGGTACTGCACAGGTTTCTAGTAGGTCCCATCAGCATTGAGTTTCCTCTCAAAGGCAATACCTTCTTCCAAGGGTTCCTGTTCAAGATCTGATTTTTGAGAACATCACAGAGAGTCTGATGCCCTTTGAGGCTTTTGTATATGCCTGTCACATACAATTCCTTCAACCCTGAATTATCGTCAGTGATACTTGTGGTATCCTCAGATGAGGAATTTGTGACCATAGAGACAGTTGAAGAATTTGCAGCAATAGAAGCATTTGAATATTCACGTGAAAAATTAGCAGATTCACGCTCAATGCATTTCAGACATGGTGGAATAAATTCTTCCTGAGCATAACTGATCTGTTGAGCAAGCAATGAATCGTTTTCCTTCTGAAGATCTTCATAACTCACTTTTAACTTCTCAAGATCTTGCTTTCTCTGAATAAATTCATAAGAAAGCTTCTCATGATCAGATAAGAGAGTGTTATGATGACTTTGAAGGTTGTCAAACTTAGACTGAAGTCTCTGAAGATTATCAGTCAAAGTCTTACATCGATTCAATTCCTCACCCAACAGGTCATTGCTTTTGTCTAGCAGATTTGAATCTTTTCCAAGGCCTTTTGTTGTTCGACAGCAATTTTAGCATGTTTTAAATAGCTAGGTTTGAGATTATCATTAGATTCATCCTCACTGGATTCAGAGGGGGAATGTTTGAGTACCTTGGAACCTTTTGCCATGAAGCAATAGGTGGGAGCATAGTCGTCAACACTCTTGTCAGCAGAGTTGGGGAGGTCGTTTTCTTCAGTGTTGAAGATGGACTTGTGCTACCTCTTGAGCACTATGTTGGTTTTCCCTTGAAGAGGAAAGGGTGGTGCAACAAAGTAGCGTAAGTATTTCCCTTAGTTTTGAGAACCAAGGTATCAATCCAGTAGGAGGCTCCTCACAAGTCCCTCGCACCTACACAAACAAACAAGAACCTCGCAACCAACGCGATAAAGCGGTTGTCAATCCCTTCATGGCCACTTGCGAAAGTGAGATCTGATAGAGATAATAAGATAAGATAAATATTTTTGGTATTTTTATGATATAGATTGGAAAGTAAAGATTGCAAAATAAAGATAGATTGGAAACTTATATGATAAAAGATAGACCCGGGGGCCATAGGTTTCACTAGTGGCTTCTCTCAACATAGCATAAGTATTACGGTGGGTCAAAAAATTACTGTCGAGCAATTGATAGAAAAGTGCATAGTTATGAGATTATCTAGGCATGATCATGTATATAGGAATAACATCCACGACAAGTAGATCGAAACGATTTTGCATCTACTACTATTACTCCACACATCGACCGCTATCCAGCATGCATCTAGAGTATTAAGTTCATATGAACAGAGTAACGCATTAGGCAAGATGACATGATGTAGAGGGATAAACTCAAACAATATGATATAAACCCCATCTTTTTATCCTCGATGGCAACAATACAATACGTGCCTTGCTGCCCCTGCTGTCACTGGGAAAGGACACCGCAAGATTGAACCCAAAGCTAAGCACTTCTCCCATTGCAAAGAAAGAACAATCTAGTAGGCCAAACCAAACTGATAACTCGAAGAGACTTGCAAAGATAACAAATGATACATAAAAGAATTCAGAGGAGATTCAAATATTTCTCATAGATAAACTTGATCATAACCCACAATTCATCGGATCTTGACAAACACACCGCAAAAAAGAATTACATCGAATAGATCTCCAAGAAGATCGAGGAGAACTTTGTATTGAGATTCAAAGAGAGAGAAAAAGCCATCTAGCTAATAACTATGGACCCGAAGGTCTGTGGTTAACTAATCACAACCCATCGGAGAGGCCTTGGTGATGATGAAGAGGCACTCCATGGTCGATTCCCCCTCCGGCGGAGTGTTGGCGAAGAGTCCAAGATGGGATCTCGCGGATACAGAAGGTTGCGGCAGTGGAATTAGGTTTTCGTGGTGCTAATGGATGTTCTCGGGGTACGTGGATATATATAGGAGGAAGAAGTAGGTCGGTGGAGCCATGAGGGGCCCACGAGGGTGGGGGGCGCGCCCACCCCCTAGGGCGTGCTGGGCACCCTCGTGGCCGCCTCGACTGCTTCTCGACGTCCACTCAAAGTCTCTTTGTTTGCATTTGTTCCAAAAAGATCGCTCCCGAAGGTTTCATCCTGTTTGGACTCCGTTTGATATTCCTTTTCTTCGAAACACCGAAATAGGCAAAAACAACAATTTGGGTTGGGCGTCCGGTTAGTAGGTTAGTCCCAAAATGATATAAAAGTGTAAAGTAAAGCCCATAAACATCCAAAACGGGTAATATAATAGCATGGAGCAATCAAAAATTGTAGATACGCTGGACACGTATAAAGGATCCCCAAGCTTAATTCCTTCTTGTCCTCGAGTAGGTAAATGATAAAAACAGAATTTTTGATGTGGAATGCTACCTAGCATATTTCTCAATGTAATTTTCTTTATCGTGGCATTAATATTCAGATCCAAATGATTCAAGCTAAAAGTTCATATTGGCATGAAAACAATAATACTTCAAGCATACTAACATAGCAATCATGTCTGCTCAATATAACATGGCTAAAGAAAGCTATCCCTACAAAATCTTCATCACACAAAGTATTTAATCATGCACAACCCCGATGACAAGCCAAGCAATTGTTTCATACTTTAGTATTCTCAAACTTTTTCAACTTTCCCGCAATACATGAGCGTGAGCCATGGACATAGCACTATATGTGGAATAGAATGGTGGTTGTGGAGAAGACAAAAAGGAGAAGATAGTCTCACATCAACTAGGCGTATCAAAGGGCTGTGGAGATGCCCATTAATAGATATCAATGTGAGTGAGTATGGATTGCCATGTAACGGATGCACAAGAGCTATAAGTGTATGAAAGCTCAACAAAAGAAACTAACTGGGTGTGCATCCAACTTGATTTCTCACGAAGACCTACGACATTTGGCGGAAGCCCATCATTGGAATATACAAGCCAAGTTCTATAATGAAACATTCCCACTAGTATATGAAAGTGACAACATTGGAGACTCTCTATCATGAAGATCATGGTGCTACTTTGAAGCACAAGTGTGGTAAAAGGATAGTAACATTGTCCCTTCTCTCTTTTTCTCTTATTTTTTATGGCATTTCTCTTTTTTATGGCCCTTCTCTTTTTAGAATAAAGTCCGAAGTCTCATCCCAACCTGTGGGGGAATCATAGTCTCCATCATCCTTTCCTCACTTGGGACAATGCTATAATAATGAAGATCATCACACTTTTATTTACTTACAACTCAAGAATTACAATTCAATACTTAGAACAAAATATGAATCTATGTGGATGCTGAGGGAGTCCGGGATTAAGGGGTCCTCGGACAGCCGGACTATTGGGCTATGAAGATATAAGATAGAGGACTTTGTTCTGTGTCCGGATGGGACTCTCCTTTGCGTGGAAAGCAAGCTTGGCGATTCGGATGTGAAGATTCTTTTCTCTGTAACCGACTCTATGTAACCCTAGGCCCCTCCGGTGTCTATATAAACCGAAGGGTTTAGTCCATAGGACAATGATAATCATAACCATAGGCTAGATTCTAGGGTTTAGCCTCTATGATCTCGTGGTAGATCTACTCTTGTAATACTCATATCATCAAGATAAATCAAGCAGGAAGTAGGGTATTACCTCCATCGAGAGGGCCCGAACCTGGGTAAACATTTTGTCCCCCGCCTCTTGTTACCATTAGCCTTAGACCCACAGTTCGGGACCCCCTACCCGAGATCTGCCAGTTTTGACACCAACATTGGTGCTTTCATTGAGAGTTCCACTGTGTCGCCACCATAAGGCTTGATGGCTCCTTCAATCATCTACAACAACGCCATCCAGGGTGAAGTTTTTCTCCTCGGACAGATCTTCGTATTCGGCGGCTTCGCACTGCGGGGCCAACTCACTTGGCCATCTGGAGCAGATCAACAACTACGCCCTTGGCCATCAGGTCAGCTTTGGAAGCTTGAACTACACCATCAACATCTGCGGAGACTTGATCTTCGACGGATTTGAGCCCATGACAGCCGCACCCTGCCGCCACTATGAATATGACCTATAATCGCACCCTGCCGCCCATGACGGATTCGTCAGACTGTGTGCTGGAGATTGCGCCTATAATCACACTGGCCCTAGATCCAGAGCAGAGCGCACCATCCGAGGATAGGAGGCTCGACCTCGCCCCGGAAGCCGCAGACTCAGCGGCGCTAGAGCCGAACACAGATTTGACCTTCAATGAGGCTTGCGTCATCGGAACCTCGTACTCGTCTCTGACCATAGGCTCCGAACCATGTGTATGTGCACCCATCGAATCCGACCGGGCACCGATCTTTGAGTTCAGCTCCGCGGACATCTTCCAACACTCACCCTTAGGCGATGTGTTAAACTCATTAAAGTCCCTCTCCTTGTCAGGAGATTCTTTGCCGAACTATGTCCAGCTTGAGAGGGAAGCGGACGACAAAGAACTTCGTTACCCACCCACCACCCACTTGATATCTACTTTCAACGATTTGACCGACATGCTTGACTTCAACTCTGAAGACATCGACGGTATGGACGATGATGCCGGAGAAGAACAGGAACCACCGGCCACAGGGTGCTGGACAACCACCTCTTCATACGACATATACATGGTGGATACACCCAAAGAAGAAAACATCGATGACATAAAGGACACAGTCGAGGATAAAACCCCTGGAAAGCAGCCAAAGCACCCACGTCAGCGGCGCCGCTCTAAACCACGCCATGGTAAAAATAGTGATACCGGCACAAGAGGGAATAACACCCGGACGACGCCAAAGACAATAAAGAAACTGTGGACCCAGCAATGGAGCTGGACAAGCGTAGTGATGCCAAACACAATCCGGGGCCCCTGTCCGATCACAGTGATGCTGAAGACTCCAATTACCAACCTGTCTCTGAAGAGGAGAGTAGTCGGGGTGGCGTTGCATTCATCGTCCTGGAAGAACAATTGGAACAAGAGCACCTCCACCAGAGACTTATTGCCACCGCGAGGAGCTTGAAAAAGCAGAAGCAATGGCTTAAAGCGGCACAAGATATGCTCAATAATAAATGGAACGAAGTGCTCGACACTGAGGAAAAGTATGGCGGTAACCGCCAAACAAATAGCTACCCCAAACGCAAAATGCTGCCCGAATTCGACGACAATGCTGTTGCGCCTATACTGCCGAATAACAATACGACCTATCAACCAGATCGACCACCTCGTAGTCGATTCAGAGCGACTAGCAACCGCACACAGAACCGCACCCCCTCCCCATAAAGGAAAGGAGGTCGCAGCCCAGACCAGAAACACGATTTACGTGAAGACCTAGACAAAAAAACTGGCAGAACCAGGTCCATTTATGGATCCAGGGAACGCGTTTGCGCACAGGATCAGGGCCATCAAATGAAATATACCGGCAACTTACCAGTTCGGAACCAACACCAAACACTGCCACTATCTGGCCCATGCCACGATACAGCCAAATACAGGGTTGCTGCACACCCCTTGTGCTTCACCGATGAGGTGCTGGCTCATGAATTTCCAGAGGGTTTAAACCCATGAATATCGAGGCATACGACGGAACGACAGACCCTGCGGTCAGGATAGAAGACTTTATTCTTCACATCCACATGGCTCGCGGAGACAATCTCCACGCCATCAAATACCTACCCCTCAAGCAAAAAGGACCAGCTCGGCACTGGTTGAAAAGCCTCCCCGAAAATTCCATTGGAAGCTGGGAAGAACTTGAGGACGCTTTTAAGGCCAATTTCCAAGGGACCTATGTCCGACATCCGGATGCAGACGATCTAAGTCACATAACCCAACAACCCAGAGAGTCAGCCCGTAAGCTTTGGAATCGGTTTCTCACTAAGAAGAACCAAATCGTCGATTGTCCAAACGCCGAAGCCTTTCAAACACAGTGTTCGGGACGAATGGCTGGCCAGACACCTAGGGGAAAAGCCAAGGACAATGGCAGCCTTAACCACACTAATGACCCACTTTTGCACGAGAGAGGACAACTGGTTGGCCCGTAGTAGCACCAGCGACCCTGGCACATCCGAAGTCAGGGATGGCAACGGAGAGCCACGACAAAATAAAAACAAACATCAGAACAAGGGAGAAAGCCCGGACAGTACAGCGGTAAACGTGGGGTTCAGGGGCTCCAGACCCAGTCAACGAAAAAGTCACTTAAATGCAATAGAAATGGCCCGTCTAGCCTAGATAAAATTCTCAAATGGTCCTGCCAAATTCATGGCACGCCCGAAAAACCAGCTAATCACACCAACAGAGAGTGTCGGGTCTTCAAGCAGGCTGGCAAGCTCAACGCTGAACACAAGGGGAAGGGACCACAAAGCGAAGACAAGGACGAATCTCGCCAGCCGAATATGGGGGGACAAAAGAAATTCCCACCGGAGGTCAAAGTAGTGAAAATGGTTTATGTCACTCATATCCCAAAGAGGGAGCGCAAATGCGCACTCCGAGACATATACGCTATAGAGCCTGTTGCCCCCAAATTCAACCCATGGTCGGCCTGTCCGATCACCTTGGATCGCAGGGATCACCCGACTAGTATCCGTCACGGGGGCTCGGTTGCCTTAGTGCTGGACCCAATAATCGATGGATACCACCTCACCCGAGTCCTTATGGACTGCGGCAGTAGTCTCAATCTGATATATCAGGACACTGTCCGTAAGATGGGGATAGACCCATCCAGAATCAAACAAAGCAGCACTACCTTTAAAGGAGTAATACAAGGCGTAGAGGCCCGCTGCACAGGCACCTTAACATTGGACGTCGTCTTCGGCTCTCCCGACAACTTTCGAGGCGAGGAGCTACTCTTTGACATTGCTCCGTTCCGAAGTGGCTATCACACACTACTCGGACGAACGGCCTTCACCCATTTCAATGCAGTTCCGCACTACACTTATCTTAAGCTCAAGATGCCTGGACCGCATGGCGTTATCACGATGAGCGGAAGTACAGAGCATTCTCTTTGTACAGAAGAATACGCGGCGGCTCTAGTAGCCGAAGCACGAAGTGCCCCTTTTATGCCGAACAGCTCATCGGTCCTCAAGACCGCAGAACAGCCAAACATGTTCGAAGCACACCTACGTGTCAAAGCTCAGATAAACCTGCTCTTGGTTAGCAGCCTTGCCCCCACAGATCGCCCCATAAGAAGACTGTACATGTATTCCCGTATAAATAAATATACACTGAAAATTTCTCGGGTAGCGATGGGGGCACCTTGTACGAAAGAAGTCTATAGTTCGGCTTGACCCATTCGGACTATAGAGGCTACAGTTTGCGGTTCATCAAAACCAACAAACTATATCCACAGCCGTACCAGATTATTTCACCCGGTTGTTTCCTTTTTACAGATAGGCCATCATGATATACCCTTCAAGAACACTGCACAACGGAGACAAAGGCGCATACGTGCAGCAGGGCCCCGTTTCAAGGTTTCTGTTTAGAGTAAGACCCTGTGTAAAACTTTTTTCTTATTATTATCATCTCCTGTTGTTTCATAACCTCCTGGCATATAAAACACCCTGGAAAGATATCGGCAGTACTTGCGAACTTATGATTCGCCGTACTAAAATGGATGTTATAGAAGCAGCCAGTTATGTGCTTTGAGAACTACATTGTCGCCACAGGCGCTCTCTCCTCATGCGGGGTCATAGCACGTGCCTTGAATTTAGGGTTCATTACCGGAGGCTGTACACAGCTCGGTATATATTGAGACATCCGAATACCTTTGGGAGTGTTCAACGTCGCAAGTTTTGGCCTTATATGCATCAGCTCCGAATCATGTCTTGGGTCAATAGTTGGGTTTTCCCGGCTCCTGTGTTTGCTACCTTACGTTCCATTCTATCGGCTAAGGCAGCTAAGGGAGAACTACTACGATTGTGCCCTGGTTCATCCGGATGAGCACCTTAGCAGAGAAAGCTGAAAACTGACTGTCATGATAAGGCGAGAGCTGGTCAACCACTCGATGACTCAGTGGAATCTTCGTGATTCCTCCGCATTAACAAAGGACCGGCTTCCTGGTCATGTATGTAAACGCACCGTATTTGGATAAACACAGACATACTAGGGGCTATATAGTAGCCCCACCGTCAAACTTGTATAGCTAAGTGAAAGTGTTAAAGCTCTATAGTCCGATTTCCTAGTTCGACGCACTAACACCTCCTTAAACGGACCAAGACGTTCGGTCAAGTGTGATCAAGTGCTTTTGCGAACACCCCCGCATTGTACGCGAGGGGGCTGAAGCCGACGACTGCAAACTTTCAGGTTATATACATATATACATAAACGGCCGCACAGGAGGCACTAAAATACTTTACGGGCAAAAGTATAAACATAACCTTCATTATCATAAGCATTGTTTTTACAATTCCGATACATGTTACTTGAACATAATATTCTTCGAGCACTGACCCTCTATCAAGCGGGCACCCTCTAACACTTCTTCAAAATATTGATCTGGTGTGTCCTGACCCCCGGGGGGACCCCCCATCGCAATATCGATGGCCTTCATCTTCGCCCAATACATCTTCACGCGGGCAAGGGCCATCCGTGCACCTTCTATGCATGTTGACCTCTTGACAACGTCGATATGCGACACTGCACAAACAAGTTGCTGCACTAAACCAAAATAATTGTTCGCAGTTGGTCCCCTAGGCCAAAGCCGGTCCACGACAGCCTTCATGGCAAGTCCGGATATCCTATGGAGCTCGGCCCATTCGGCCATCTGCTCATTCATCAGCAGTGGACGCTTTGGCATGCTAAATTGCGACCAGAAAAGCCGTTCCGCTTCATGGCCTTCTTCAGCCTGGAAAAACTATGTTGCATCAGAAGCACTCTTCGACAAGTCCAAATATGCATCCGGAGAACTCCACATTTGATCAAGCGGGGAATACTTCGGATCGCCGAACTTAGTTCGTAATAAAAAGGGCTTCCCAGCTGCGATCTCCCCATCTTGCCGGATCTCCTCCCGTGCTGCTCTGACCTCTGACTGGGTTTTGTTTGCCGCTTGTAAGGCCTTCTCAAGGTCAGCCGCTTTTTCTTTGGTCTCTTTCTCGAGAAGCGCATATTTGCTAGCAGCATCCCTTAGTTCAACCGCCATGTTGGATATTTTCTCCTCACTCAGGCGATGACCAGCCTGTTCGGCTTTTAATTCACCATCTGCCTTCTCGGCGGCTGCGTTGCTTATCCTGGCTTTCTCCTTGGCCCGGGTAAGCTCAGCCCGAAGGGTCTCCACGGCAGCAGCACCATTTGCAGTCAAGCATACTACAAATTCCAGCGTCATGCTCTAATTTATACTCACTGACCACCCAAAATACATACCTTGCGCCTCATCAAGCCGCTTGTTCACAAGCATGATGTCATCATCTGCCACATCAAGTTGCCGCTTCAGTTCGGCAAATTGGGCAGCCCGGGCATGACCTGGGGCCGTAGCCGCCTGTATACAAATTAGCACAATTATTACCTGATCATATTTATCTTTTGATCCTTTGATTGTCAGTAGTTGGTGGGCAACCAGAGTCTCAGGGGCTGCTATCTATATATAGTGCACATTGAGTTTATGGTACAAAACAATAGGCTACATTACATACCTCAAAGCCTCTTAGCAGGCTCGTAAAAGCTTCATTCAATCCGCTTTTTGCGGACAAAATTCTCTCAATCAACGTATCCATTAAGGTACAATGTTCCTCTGAAATATGCACTTGCCGCAGAAGCCATGTCCATATATCCGGCTGTATATAGGATGGTTCGAGACTTGTGTTGTTGGTATATTTAGGAGCCGAACACCCCGGACGTCGGGCGACCGAAGAGTCATCTTCTGGCGGGGCGCTCCTTCGCAGGTTGGGAGAAATCCTCCGGGACGACACCTCAGGGTCGTCCGCCTTATGGGGCGGGGAAGCGTGAGGCGGCGATTCACTCTCCATCATCTCCGGAAGAAGATCCCCTGAGGACGAAGATTGTTGAGAGAGGCTATGGGCCGAACTGCAAAACATACATTTTAAAAAATCACCCTCACAAATGGGAGAAGAACAGTGTATGCTTATTAAGCACCATTGTTCATTTACGTTTCAGCTAAAGGCTGGCCCCCTTGCTGGCACTGTGCGGCAATATCACCTCTAGAATTCGGGCCCCCCGGTAGGGATTTCTTCCCTCGCTTGGAAGCCTCTGCCTTCAGGTCTTCAGGACCAGCTCTTTTCTTCCCGTAGGGGGAAGGAATGTAAGATTCTTCTCCCCGTTCACCCTCCGACACGGGGGTTCCGATATCCCCAGATATGGTGCGTAACGCACTTCCGGTATGAAGCCCGCTTTGGGCCTCTCCACTCCTCTCCTTTTCTTCCCTCGACAACACTTGAGGGTGCCGAAGCCAGCATTCTGGTTAACACTGGGTCCGCTGAGTTTTCGGGAAGAGGGGCCGAACACCTAATCCTCTCCGCCTTCCTTACCCAGCCCTAGCAGAGTATGATTTTCTCAGTTTTGTTATGAGGAACTTAAGCTAAAAAGGTGTTTGGAAATTGAGTACTTACCGGGGAATCCGGATGGTTGCATTCGAGGCCTGCGTCCTCTGTGGTGTCCGGACACCTTTTTCGTTACCCGAAGACTAGTTCGTACATCCCTTCGAGCATTGTGCCAAAGAAGCGCTGAATGGTTCGCGGTCCTTCCGGATTGAATTCCCACATACGAAGAGGTCGGCCCTGGCATGGCAGGACCCGACGGACTAGCATAACTTGAATCACCTTGACAAGGTCGATGTCCTTATTAATAAGGTCTCGAATGCAGCTTTGCAGTATTTGAACTTCATCTTGCGATCCCCAGTCCAGCCCCTTGTTGACCCACGATGCAAGCTGTGGCGGAGGGCCGGATCGGAAGGCGGGTGAATCCACCCATTTATTACCGCGAGGCTCCGTGATGTAAAACCACTCCCGCTGCCATAGGCCGGAAGTTGCGGTGAAGGAACCCTTTGGCCATACAACGTCGGCTGCTTTTCTTATCAAAGCACCTCTGCACTCTATGTGTCTCCCGTCTACTATCCTCGGCCTTACATCAAAGGTCTTGAGCCACAAGCCTAAGTGTGGGGGGATACGGAGGAAAGCCTCACATATGATTATAAAAGATGAGATGTGAAGAAGTGAGTCCGGAGCTAGATCATGGAAATCTAGTCCGTAGTAAAACATGAGCCCCCGAACGAAGGGATTGAGGGAGAAACCTAGCCCCCGAAGGAAGTGGGGGATAAATACGACCCTCTCATTAGATCTAGGAGTGGGGATAATGATGCGGAGCATCCCTCACTCATCCCCATGGACGCATCTACATCTCCCTCAACACCACGTGGACCCATGACCCGAGCCAGAGCTAAGGCTATCGAAGATAAGGTGAACTCGCTCCTCTCCTAACTCCCTCTTCCTACTCACGAAACATGGCTACTACCTCATTCGGAAACTCTATGTGTGATCAGGTACATGGAGGTGAGCCAAGCTTCAACTACTTGCAAGAGCCAAGACGACGAGGACCCCAAGCATGTTGAAGAAGAAGAAGAGATGCTGCTGAAGCTATAGGCGTCGGACGACCGACCAAGTCCGGACGTCCGACGAGTTCCAGGACACGGACGACCGAGCCTTCCGGACATCCGGTACTTCGCCACCCGAACCAAATCTACGGACGATCGACGACTTCCGGACGTCCGGACCGTCACAAAGCTCCGGACGACCGACCCCCTCCAGACGTCCGACGCGCCTACGACCGAGCTGATTCTACGGACGCCCGATCCAGCCGGACGTCCGGACCATCCCGAGCCTCCGGACGTCCGACGCCTTCCGGACGTCCGACCCCTGAGTGACCGCGCCCGCGGGCTGGAGCCCTTGTATCCCTTCACTTTGACCTCCTTTTGCACTAAGACTATAAAGAGGACGCCCCTACCTCCTAGTGAGGGTTAGCATTGGTTTAGCTCATATTTGTGTGAGAGCCTTGCTCATCCACTTGGTTACTTCTCCTCGGAGCTCACGACCTCTTCGGAGAAGATCCCCCAAGCGGATTCAAGACCCCTTTCTAGGGAAGAACATCAAGACCTCCGTACGGAGAAGAACGGTTCCTTTGTATCCTTACCTTTGTTGATTGTGGATCATATGTTACTCTATGTTGTCGGTGATCTAGCACTCATGTGATTGATTCTATGTCGGTTTCGTGATTCTCTCTTGTTTTCCCCGTGTTTCCCACTTTGTGCTTCCGCGTGTTCTTCGTGATTCCACGTAGGATCCACTCCAAACGTGAAAGATCGTCCACCTAGGGTTCCGCCCTACATCAGATAACCTCCCCTGGTGCAGGAAGCCTGTGAAGGATTTCCGCAGTCAAGTACCTTGCCTCCCTAAGCTTGTTGATATCCTCCCCAGTGACAGAGGAAGCTATCCACCGGCCCTGAAAGCTGGATCCGGACATGGCCTGAGGTTTGAAGTGACTGGTTAAGCCTTGGGTATTGGAGCTCAAGGTGGGAGGAGGAGGGAGCAGTGTAGAGGGGAAAGGCGGGTCTTGGCCTCCTTATAAAGATGACGGATATCAAACATCCCCTACGTGGCCTTAAAACATGCCTATTCCCAAGGAATCGTACCAATGGGATGGTTGGGTTGCCCACGTCCGTGTTGATTAGAATACCGTAATAAGGGGACACGATCTCTGCTTCGACAAGACGTGCCAATAAAACCGCCTCGCAAAGTGTGTAGCAGCAGGCCAGAAAAACGATTCGACTTAATGGCAGGACAGGGACGTAATGTCGTGTTGTAACAGTGTCAGTGGATTGGACTCGTGAAAATATTGTGCTCTCCACAGTGGTACATGGAATTTTTTTTGCAGAGCCGGACATGATTCTTTTGTTCAAGATCTACTTTCGAGTATTCGGAGAAGGAACCCGCCTTGCAATGCCGAAGACAATCTGCGCACCAGACTCATCACCATTGAAGCCTGGTTCAGGGGATAATGAGGAAGTCCGGGATTAAGGGGTCCTCAGACAGTCGGACTGTTGGGCTATGAAGATATAAGATAGAAGACTTCGTCCCGTGTCCGGATGGGACTCTCCTTTGCGTGGAAGGCAAGCTTGGCGATTCAGATGTGAAGATTCCTTTCTCTATAACCGACTCTGTGTAACCCTAGCCCCCTCCGGTGTCTATATAAACCGGAGGGTTTAGTCCTTAGGACAACGATAATCATAACCATAGCTAGCTTCTAGGGTTTAGCATCTACGATCTCGTGATAGATCTACTCTTGTAAAACTCATATCATCAAGATCAATCAAGCAGGAAGTAAGGTATTACCTCCATCGAGAGGGCCTGAACCTGGGTAAACATTGTGTCCCAGCCTCCTGTTACCATTAGCCATAGACGCACAGTTCAGGACCCTCTACCAGAAATCCGCCGGTTTTGACACCGACAGATGCCTCCGGCAGTGTACCGGGATATGCAATGAATCAAGAGTGACATGTATGAAAGAATTATGAAGGTGGCTTTGCCACAAATACGGTGTCAACTACATGATCATGCAAAATCAATATGACAATGATGGAGCGTGTCATAATAAATGGAACAGTGGAAAGTTGCATGGCAATATATCTCGGAATGCCTATGGAAATGCCATAATAGGTAGGTATGGTGGCTGTTTTGAGGAAGGTATATGGTGGGTGTATGGTACCGGCGAAAGTTGCACGACACAAGAGAGGATAGCAATGGTGGAAGGGCGAGAGTGCGTATAATCCATGGACTCAACATTAGTCATAAAGAACTCATAAACTTATTGCAAAAATCTGCAAGTCATTTAAACAAAGTACTATGCACATGCTCCTAGGGGGATAGATTGGTAGGAAAAGACCATCGCTCGTCCCCGACCGCCACTCATAAAGAAGACAATCAATAAATAAATCGTGCTCCAACTTCATCACAAAGCGGTTCACCATACGTGAATGCTACGGGAATCACTAACTTCAACACAAGTATTCCTCAAATTCATAATTACCCAACTAGCATGACTCCAATATCACCATCCTCATATCTCAAAACAATTATCAAGCATTAGATTGATCATAGCATCCAATTCACTTTCTATGATAGTTTTTATTATACCCAACTTGGATGCCCATCATTCTAGGACCAATTTTATAACCATAGAAAAACCATTCTGTTCTAAAAGACTCTAGAAATAATATAATTGAAGCATGAGAGATCAGTAAATTCTACAAAATTAAGCCACCGCCATGCTCTAAAAGATGTAAGTGAAGTACTACAGCAAAATTGTCTAGCTCAAAAGATATAAGTGAAGCACATAGAGTATTCTAATAAATTCCGAATCATGTAGTGTATCTCCCAAAAGGTGTGTACAGCAAGTATTATTGTGGGAAACTAAAAAGCAAATAGTCATATCATACAAGACGCTCCAAGCAAAACACATATCATGTGGCGAATAGAAATATAGCTCCAAGTAAAGTTACCGATAGACGAAGACGAAAGAGGGGATGCCTTCTGGGGCATCCCCAAGCTTAGGCTTTTGGTTGTCCTTGAATTATCTTGGGGTGCCATGGGCATCCCCAAGCTTAGGATCTTGCCACTCCTTATTCCATAGTCACTCAAATCTATACCCAAAACTTGAAAACTTCATAACACAAAACTCAACAGGAAATCTCATAAGCTCCGTTAGTGCAAGAAAGAAAAACCACCACTTAAGGTACTGTAATGAACTCGTTATTTAATTATATTGGTGCTAAACCTACTGTATTCCAACTTCTCTATGGTTCATACACCCCGGTACTAGCCATAGATTCATCAAAATAAGCAAACATCACACGAAAAACAGAATCTGTCAAAAACAGAACAGTCTGTAGCAATCTGTAACTTTTGAATACTACTGGAACTCTAAAATCCTGGGAAATTTGCCTATTGATTTACTGCAAAAATAATCAACTGAAAAGCACGTTTCAGTGATTTATGAAATTTATTCTCCCGCACGCAAAAGTTTCTGTTTTTTAGCAGAATCAAATTAACTATCACCGTAGGTTATCCTATAAGTTCTACTTGGCACAAACACTAATTAAAACATAAAGCCACATCTAAACAAAAGTTAGATGATTTATTTGTTACTAAACAGAAGCAAAAATCAAGGAAGAAAAATAAAATTGGGTTGCCTCCCAACAAGCGCTATCGTTTAACGCCCCTAGCTAGACATTGATAATTTTAATGATGCTCACATGAAAGACAAGAATTGAAGCGCAAAGAGAGCATCATGAAGCACGTGACAAACACATCTAAGTCTAACATACTTCCTATCCATAGGCATATTATAAGCAAACAAATTTGCAAGGCAAGCAAAAACTAGCATATGCAAGGAAGAAGAAAGAGACGATAGCAATCTCAACATGACGAGAGGTAATTTAGTAAGATAAAAATTTCCATGACAATATTTTCCTCTCTAATAATAATTACATGTAGGATCATAGGAAAATTCAACAAAATATCTATCACATAGCATATTCTCAACACGATCCACATGCATGTGAAGTTGACACTCTTCCAAAATAGTGGGATTATCATTAACTAAAGTCATGACCTCTCCAAACCCACTTTTATCAAAAACTTCATAAGATTGAACATTCTCCAAATATGTGGGATCTAAAGTTGACACTCTTCCAAACCCACTTTCAATATTATTGCAAACACTATTATCAATCTCATATTCATCATGGGGCTTAAATAAATTTTCAAGATCATAAGAAAAATCACCCCAATCATAATCATTGCAACAAATAGTAGGCATAGCAAAACTAGCATCCCCAAGCTTAGGGTTTTGCATATTATTAGCAGAATTGATATCAATAGAATTTAAAGTAAAATCATTGCAATCATGATTTTTATTCAAGGAGCCATCGTGAATCTCTTCATAGAGCACTTCATCACAATTTTCAGATTCACGTATTTCAAGCAAAACCTCATAAAGATAATCTAGTGCACTCAACTCACTAGCAATAGGTTCATTATAATTGGATCTCTTAAAAAGATTAGCAAGTGGATGAGGATCCATAAACTTTTAGCAAACGAATATGCAAGCAAAAAGAAGGCACATGGTAACACAAGCGAACACAAGATCGAACGGAAGAAGGGCAAAGGAAAAGGCAAAGGGTGAAGTGGGGGAGAGGAAAACGAGAGGCAAATGGCAAATAATGTAATGCGAGGGATAATAGTTTGTGATGGGTACTTGGTATGTCTTGACATGAGCAAAGACCTCCCTAGCAACGGCGCCAGAAATCCTTCTTGCTACCTCTTGAGAACTGCGTTGGTTTTCCCTTGAAGAGGAAAGGGTGATGTAGCAAAGTAGCGTAAGTATTTCCCTCAGTTTTGAGAACCAAGGTATCAATCCAGTAGGAGGCTCCTCACAAGTCCCTCGCACCTACACAAACAAACAAGAACCTCGCAATCAACGCGATAAAGGGGTTGTCAATCCCTTCACGGCCACTTGCAAAAGGCAGATCTGATAGAGATAGTATGATAAGATAAATATATTTTTGGTATTTTATAATACAGATAGGAAAAGTAAAGATGCAAATAAAAGTAGATAGAAAGCTTATATGATAAAAGATAGACCCGGGGGCCATAGGTTTCACTAGTGGTTTCTCTCAAGATAGCATAAGTATTACGGTGGGTGAACAAATTACTGTCGAGCAATTGATAGAGAAGTGCATAGTTATGAGATTATCTAGGCATGATCATGTATATAGGCATCACATCCGCAACAAGTAGATCGAAACGATTCTGCATCTACTACTATTACTCCACACATCGACCGCTATCCAGCATGCATCTAGAGTATTAAGTTCATAAGAACAGAGTAACGCATTAGGCAAGATGACATGATGTAGAGGGATAAACTCAAACAATATGATATAAACCCCATCTTTTTATCCTCGATGGAAGAAATACAATACGCGCCTTGCTGCCCCTGCTGTCACTGGGAAAGGACACCGCAAGATTGAACCCAAAGCTAAGCACTTCTCCCATTGCAAGAAAGATCAATCTAGTAGGCCAAACCAAACTAGTAATTCGAAGAGACTTGCAAAGATAACAAATCATACATAAAAGAATTTAGAGGAGATTCAAATATTTCTCATAGATAAACTTGATCATAAACCCACAATTCATTGGATATCGACAAACACACCGCAAAAAAGAGTTACATCGAATAGATCTCCAAGAAGATCGAGGAGAACTTTGTATTTAGATTCAAAGAGAGAGAAGAAGACATCTAGCTAATAACTATGGACCCGAAGGTCTGTGGTAAACTACTCACAACTCATCGAAGAGGCCTTGGTGATGATGAAGAGGCCCTCCATGGTCGATTCCCCCTCCGACGGAGCACCGGCGAAGCCTCCAAGATGGGATCTCACGGATGCAGAAGATTGCGGTGGTGGAATTAGGTTTTCGTGGTGCTCCTGGATGTTCTCGGGGTACATGGATATATATAGGAGGAAGAAGTAGGTCGATGGAGCCACGAGGAGCCCACGAGGGTGGCAGCGCGCCCACCCCCCTAGGGCGCGCCAGGCACCCTCGTGGCCGCCTCGACTGCTTCTCGATGTCCAATTTGATTCTCGTGGTTTGCATTTGTTCCAAAAAGATCGCTCCTGAAGGTTTCATCCCGTTTGGACTCCATTTGATATTCCTTTTCTTTAAAACACTAAAATAGGCAAAAAAACAGACATTTGGGCTGGGCCTCTAGTTAGTAGGTTAGTCCCAAAAATGATATAAAAGTGTAAAGTAAAGCCTATAAACATCCAAAATGGGTAATATAATAGCGTGGAGCAATCAAAAATTATAGATACGTCGGAGACGTATCAACTTGCTGATGTAAGCAGTATTGAGGGCTAGGCTCGCCACACCAGAGTCTGACTCCTCAGATTCCTCCTCTTCCACATTTTCCTAAGATTCACCTTCAGAGTCCATTTCCTTGCCAATAACTACCCGTGCCTTCTTGGAACTGCTCTTCTTGTGAGATGAAGACTTTGAAGATTTTGATGACGAGGACTTTGAAGATTTCTTCTTCTTTGAGTCATCAGAATCGTCATCTTTGTACTTCTTCTTCTTTGAATCCTTTTCCCACAGAGACAATCACACATGTAGTGACCAGGTTTCTTGCATTTGTGGCAAGTTCTCTTTTTGTAGTCACGAGATGAGGAATCATCACTTCTTGAAGACTTTCCAAAGCGACCACGGCGAGGGAACTTCTGGAATTTCTTCACGAGCATTACTAGCTCCTGGCTCAATTCTTCAGTGTCACCAAGGCTGCAACCAGAATCTTCACCTTCAGATTCAGAGACTGCCTTGGCCTTCAGTGCACATGATCTTCCAAAGCTCGGTCCATAGAGGTCTCTCTTCATTGCAAGCTAGAACTCATGAGTGTTTAGCCTCTCGAGCATATCAGCGGGATCTAGAGACTTGTAATCAGCTCGCTCTTGAATCATCAATGCAAGAGTATCGAATGAGGAATCAAGTAATCTCAGCATTTTCTTCACCACCTCATGGTCGGTGATGTCAGTGGCACCAAGTGCTTGAAGCTCATTTGAGATGTCAGTGAGGCGATCGAAGGTTTGCTGAACATTTTCGTTGTTGAGTCTTTTGAAGCAGTTGAAGAGATTGCGAAGAACATCAACTCGGGAGTCATGTTGAGTGGAGACTCCTTCGTTGACCTTGGACAACCTGTCCCAAATCAACTTAGCAGTTTCCAAAGCACTCACTCTGCCGTACTATCCTTTGCTCAGATGGCCACATATGATATTCTTCGCTTGAGAATCGAGTCGCTTGAATCTCTTCACATCAGCAGCATTCGCAGATGGAGTGACTGAGGGAAGACCATTTTCCACAGCATACCAGAGATCGTTATCAATTGCCTCAAGATGCATGCACATCTTGTTCTTCCAGTAGGGGTAGTCCATCCCATCGAAGGTAGGACACCTAGTCGAGACTTTGATCATTCCTGAAGTCGACATAACTAAAACTCCAGGTGGTTAAACCAAAATCACACAGAACAAGGGAGTACCTTGCTCTAATACCAATTGAAAGTGCGTTATATCGACTAGAGGGGCATGAATAGGTGATTTTTACAAATTCGTCACTGAGGAATTTCTAGTTGAAGAAATTCCTAAGCAACGACACACTAGCAGCAGAATAAGTACTCAGGTATAAACAGAACAGAACAACAGCAGAGTCATCATGATGAAATGAAAACAAGCACAGAGTACAGATAGCGTGATAACAGGATAAGCAGGCTGAAGACTATGTGACTGAAGAAATTGGATTGAGGAAATAGAAAAATTCTTCAATCAAAGTCTTCAAACAATAATGATCAGGTTCATCAACACATGAATGAGGAAATGAAAGAGTTGAAGAAATAGAACCAGTTGGCTTGGTGAATACAATGATTTAGTAGACCAGTTCCAACTGCTGCGATAGTTGTACGTCTGGTTGGAGCGACTGAGTATTTAAACTCGAGGACACACAGTCCCGGACACACGGTTCTCATCATATTCTCCTTGAGCTAAAGTCACATAGACCTCACCCAACACTCGTGGTAAGTCTTCAGGTGACTTCCAAACCTTCACAGACTTGGTCACTCGGAAATCCACAATTCCTCTTGGATGCTCAGACCATGACGCCTAACCGTCTGGAGGATACATAGTCCTCAAAGGTAGCAAGCGTCGATTCCACACAGGAACAATCTCTTCAGTGATGCTCAATCACCTTGGGTTTGTAGGTGTTTGGGTTTGAGTTTTGGGTTTTCCTCACTAGATGATTTTCGCTCAAAGTCCTCGGAGGATGGGATGCTCTCGATGACAAGTGTAAGTTTCTCATGGAGCAGCCAACCAGCTAGTGGTTGTAGGGGGTGACTATTTATAGCCTAGGGAGCAGCCCGACATGATAAGACATAAATGCCCTTCAATGATATGACCGTTAGGTGGTTAGATATTTTGGGACAGCTGGCGCATAGCACAACAACGGTCGAATATTTGAGGTTCAAATTCCTCAGGGCTATCATGTTCCTCACTGTGTAGGCAATTCGCACTGGTGAATTCCTAACTCCGCAGTCAGAACAATTTCCTCAGAAACCATAAGATCTTCGTCTCTGTCACTGAAGACATTGACCGAACTGATATGAGATTTCCAATGGCTTCACTCGAAAGGATTGGGTAGGTGTAGGATTAAGATATGAACTTCACATGGAAATCAGCTTCCTTAGTATTACCTCTACCCCCTTTAACAGTACGGTGTTTCCTATGACTCAAGAAAGAGAAAATGAAACTACGAAAACAAAAGTCTTGACGCTTCAAAATCCTTGCATGAATATCCAACTCTTCAAGGTCACACCAATTTGTTCACTTTCAAAATCTTGAGGAGAACCAAAGTCTTCAGATGAAGACATACATTTTTAGGGGTCGACTTTCATCATAAATATAAAACTGCTCATCGACTTATAGAGCCTGTGTACACTCACAAACATATTAGTCCCTTAACCTATAAGTCTTCAATACACCAAAATCACTAAGGGGCACTAGATGCACTTACAGAAGAGACAACAAATAAATAGGTGCACGAGGTAGGAAACCACACACAATTTCAAAAGGACATATCTTAGTAGTAGAATGCAATGAATGATTATAAGAAAATTCAATATGAGGCAAGCATTCTTCCCACATTTTCTTATTATTCTTCAAAACAGCCCTAAGCATTGTAGAGAATGTTCTATTGACTACTTCAGTTTGTCCATCAATTTGGGGGTGACAAGTAGTACTAAAAAGCAGTTTAGTCCCCAACTTAGCCCATAAACATCTGCAAAAGTGGCTAGGAAATTTAGTATCACGATCTAAAACAATAGTATTTGGCACACCATGCAAGCGAATAATTTCACGAAAGAACAAATCGGTAACATTAACGGCATCATCGCTTTTATGACATGGTATAAAGTGTGCCATTTCGAGAATCTATCCACGACCACAAATATGCTATCCCTCCCCTTCTTTGTTCGAGGTAAACCTAAAACAAAGTCCATAGATTTATCCTCCCAAGGAACACTAGGTACATGCAAAGGCATATATAAACCATGAGGATTGAGTCATGACTTGGCTTTTTGACATGTAGTGCAGCGAGCAAAAAAACGTTCAACATCACTTCTCATCTTTGGCCAAAAGAAATTTGTAGCAAGTACATCCTCCATCTTCGTCACGCTAAAGTGTCCCATTAATCCTCCTCCATGGGCCTCCTGCAACAACAAAAGACGAACGAGGCTAGCTGGAATGCATAGCTTGTTAGCGCAGAACACAAATCCATCATTAAGTACGAACTTGTTCCATGTTCTTCTTTCTTTACAATTATGCATTACATCTTTAAAATCAGCATCATACACATAGTGATGTTTCATGGTCTCCAAACCAAATATTTTGAAGTCAAGTTGTGAAAGCATAGTATAGCGACGAGACAATGCATCAGCAGTAACATTTTCTTTACCCTTCTTATGTTTAATGACATAAGGGAAAGCCTCAATGAATTCAACCCATTTAGCATGTCTGCGATTCAGTTTAGCTTGACTTTTAATATGTTTCAAAGATTCATGATCAGAATGTATAACAAATTCTTTTGGCCATAAATAATGTTGCCATATTTCTAAAGTCCAAACAAGAGCATATAATTCTTTAACATAAGTAGAATAACTCAGACTAGGCCCACTCAATTTTTCAAGAAAGTATGCAACAGGTTTGCCATCTTGTAATAACACACCTCCTAATCCAATTCCACTAGCATCACATTCAAGCTCAAAAGTCTTATTAAAATCAGGAAGTTGGAGTAAAGGAGCATGTGTCAACTTATCCTTCAATACCGTGAAGGCTTCTTCTTGTGCGGTACCCCAAACAAAAGGCACATCCTTCTTTGTAAGCTCATTGAGAGGTGCAGCAATGGTGCTGAAATCTCTCACAAAACGCCTATATAATCCAGCGAGGCCAAGAAAACTCCTCACTTGTGTGACCATTTTGGGCTGCGGCCAACTCTCAATAGCTTCAATCTTGGCTTTATAAACTTCAATTCCCTATGGAGTAACAACATAGCCAAGAAAAGATACTCGGTCGGTGCAAAAGATGCACTTCCAAAGGTTACCAAACAAACGTGCATCATGTAGAGCAATAAAAATAGCACATAAATGGTCCAAATGTTCCTCCAAAGATCTGCTATAAATCAGTATATCATCAAAATAGACTACCACAAATCATCCAATGAAAGCACGTAAAACTTCATTCATTAATCTCATGAAAGTACTAGGTGCATTAGTTAACCCAAAAGGCATGCCTAACCACTCATATAATCCAAACTTAGTTTTAAATGTTGTTTCCCAATCATCTCCCAATTTCTTACGAATTTGATGGTATCCACTATGCAAATCATCTTTGGAGAATATTGTAGAGCCACTCAATTCATCAAGCATATCATCTAGCCTAGGAATAGGATAACGATAAGGAATAGTAATGTCACATCCCTAGCTTCTGGTACTGCTTAAAGCTAGCATCTGGTGTTGGATCATGTTTAAATTTCTCAGAAAGTTGAAATGGGGATGACAGAACCCCCAGCACCCCCTTAAACCAACTAGGGTCTACCAAAATCTTTTTCAATGAACCCAAAATGCCCTTCTAAAATGTTCATCATCTTTGCCTTGGTCTTGCACCTCTGACAAAAATGGTGCACAATTTTCTAGGACAACAGAGGGTCACTGGATTAAATCATATAATATTTGCATTTGGGCATTTAAATACTATAAAATATTTTAAATTTCCAAATAATCATAAACTAAAATGTTTACTGTTGGAAATATTCCAAACAGTGGGCATGAGAAGTTTCATGATTTTTGAGTTAGTTTTAGTATTTTTAATAAAGATCTAAAGTTGCAGAAAAATAGAAAAACAGAAAATAAATAGAGAGAAGAGAACCCACCTGGAGGCCCACTTACCTGGCGGCTAGCTGGTGGCCCAGCCCACCACCGCAGCTCCTGGCGTCTTCCTCCTCATGCCTGTAGGCAGGGCGTGTGCCCGACGTGCACGCGCACGCGCCAAGCCACCTCCTGCTTCCCCCGGGCGCCTTGAGCCTTCTGTAGCGCCACGCCACCCCCTAGACCCGTTCGAATCGATCTCTCCCTCCCTTGCTCTCCCCCTCACCCGTTCCCCGCATGGACGAAGCCTTCATGGACGTGCCGCCGTAACCCCGTGCCCACAGCCACTGCCTCACCTCCCCGACGCATCCCAGAGCTCCGCCTCAACCTACGCTTCCTCCTCACCGCGCCAAGTGAGACGGGAAGCTCCGTTTTGTCTTCACCGTCGTTGTCTTCAACCTGCAGCCGCCGAGGTCGCCTCCGCCGCCCTGTTTGCTCCGATCATCCTCCGAGCTCGCCATCTGCACCACTGCAACTGCCGTGAGCCTCTCCCTCGAACCACCCTCTCCGTTTCTTGTTTGCACGCCGTAGATGTCATTTCGCCGATGACCGAAGCCCGCCGTCGCCTGTGCTTGCCGCCGATGATGATCCGGTGACCATTTGGTCCCGGGCGCACATCCATCCTGCTCGCCGCATCGCGTAGACGGCTTAGGTTCCGCGCACGCATCGCCTAGGACACCGCGGCCGCGTTCCCGCGCATGCCCAAACGCCGGCCGCCGCTGCCGAGCTCGTAGCCATCGCCTCCGGCCACCATAGGCCCTGCTGCCACACCCTTTCAACGCACGCCAACACACTCATATTGCCATGTCATGATCATGCATCATATTGTGCATTGCATTGATTGGGTTTTCTTTTGTGTTGCCAGTAATTGTCCCCTCTCGATAGATGTGGTTTCGACGATCAGTTCTATGACACCGATGAAGAACTATACTATCCTCAGAAGTGCACGCAAGCAAAACCCCCTCTCGCTCCTGCTCTCTTTTATTACATTAGGACAACAACGACTCATGTGTTACTTGCTGCGGTAGTTGAACCCCTTTTCCTCTGCATGACCTGTCATTGCCACAGTAAATAGATGAAACCCACTAGCATGAGTAGGAGTTGCTTGAGCCCTGTTGTGCCTACTCATTCATGCTTATTTGTCATGCCTGCTACTGCTTAGAGTTGAGTCAGGTCTGATTCATCGGGGATGAATTGGAATGGTGATGAACATGTCCTACTATGTGTGAGCTAAGTGTGTGAACACGATTTGGTAATGGTAGCGATGAGAGGCCATGTAGGAGTACATGGTGGGTTGTCTCATCAGGAACTGAGTTATGTGTTTGTGATCCATGAAACAACTACTACCACCCGTTGGGCCCTGAAATATGACCATGCTCGACTTCTTAACCACCCTAGTCCTCTGTCCAGGAGTTGCAAGTAGTTTCTGGTGTTTGTAGTATGCTAGAGGTCGTGCACAGCGCTGACCCGAGGGGTGGGCTCTGATGTGGTAAGCACGTGGCACGGTGTACCGGGTGCCCGTTTGGTGTCTCGGGAACCCTACACACATCGTTCGGGGCCGTATGTGGAAACTTTGGCCGGACTCCCTGTGGATGGAACCTGAATAGCCGATAAAACTGGACTAGAGACTTGATGTTTAGGTAGGTGCTACGTCTTGAGCTTGCGTTGGTTTTCCTTGAAGAGGAAAGGGTGATGCAGCAAAGTAGCTTAAGTATTAATCTCAGTTTTTGAGAACCAAGGCATCAAGTAGGAGGCTCCTCAAAAGTCCCACGCACCTATACAAACAAACAATAACTCGCAACCAATGAAATATAGGGGTTGTCAATCCCTTCAAGGCCACTTGCAAAATTGAGATCTGATAGAGATAGTGTGATAACATAAATACATTTTTGGTATTTTGTAATATAGATAGGAAAAGTAAAGATGAAAATAAAAGTAGATAGAAATCTTATATGATAAAAGATAGACCCGGGGGCCATAGGTTTCACTAGTGGCTTCTCTCAAGATAGCATAAGTATTACGGTGGGTGAACAAATTACTCTTGAGCAATTGATAGAAAAGCGAATAATTATGAGATTATCTAGGCATGATCATGTATATAGGCATCACGTCCGTGACAAGTAGACCGACTCCTGCCTGCATCTACTACTATTACACCACACATCGACTGCTATCCAGCATGCATCTAGAGTATTAAGTTCATAAAGAACAGAGTAACATATTAAGAAAGATGACATGATGTAGAGGGATAAACTCATGCAATATGATATAAACCCCATCTTTTTATCCTCGATGGCAACAATACAATACGTGCCTTGCTGCCCCTGCTGTCATCGGGAAAGGACACCGCAAGATTGAACCCAAAGCGAAGCACTTCTCCCATTGCAAGAAAGATCAATCTAGTAGGCCAAACCAAACTGATAATTCGAAGAGACTTGCAAAGATAACTTAATCACACATAAAAGAATTCAGAGGAGATTCAAATATTTCTCATAGATAAACTTGATCATAAACCCACAATTCATCGGATCTCGACGAACACACCGCAAAAAGTGTTACATCGAATAGATCTCCAAGAAGATCGAGGAGAACTTTGAATTGAGATTCAAAGAGAGAGAAGAAGCCATCTAGCTAATAACCTATGGACCCGAAGGTCTATGGTAAACTACTCACAACTCATCGAAGAGGCCTTGGAGACGATGTAGAGGCCCTCCATGGTCGATTCCCCCTACGGCGGAGCACCGACGAAGGCTCCAAGATGGGATCTCACAGATACAGAATGTTACGGCGGTGGAAATAGTTTTTCGTGATTGCCTCTGATGTTTTTGGGGTACATGGGTATATATAGGAGGAATAAGTAGGTCGGTGGACACCCGAGGGGCCCACAAGACAGGGGGCACGCCTAGTAGGGGGGGGGGCCTCCACCCTCATGGCCGCCTCTTTCGTTTCTTGACTTCCACTCCAAGTCCTCTGGATCACGTTTGTTCCAAAAAGATCACTGCCGAAAGTTTCATTCCGTTTGAACTCCGTTTGATATTCCTTTTCTTCGAAACACTGAAATAGGCAAAAAAACAGCAATACAGGCTGGGCCTCCTATTAGTAGGTTAGTCCCAAAAATGATATAAATGTGGAAAGTAAAGCCCATAAACATCCAAAACGGGTAATATAATAGCATGGAACAATCAAATATTATAGATACGTTGGAGACATATCAAGTATCCCCAAGCTTAATTCCTGCTCGTCCTCGAGTAGGTAAATGATAAAAACAGAATTTTTGATGTGGAATGCTACCTAGCAGAATTCTCAATGCAATTTTCTTTATTGTGGCATGAATGTTTAGATCCAAATGATTCAAAATAAAAGTTCATATTGACATAAGAAATAGTAATACTTCAAGCATACTAATCAAAGCAATCATGTCTTCTCAAAATAACATGGCTAAAGAAAGTTATCCCTACAAAATCATATAGTCTGGCTGTTGCGCTATCTTCATCACACAAAGTATTTAATCATGCACAACCCCGATAACAAGCCAAGCAATTGTTTCATACTTTAGTAATCTCAAACTTTTTCAACTTTCACGCAATACATGAGCGTGAGCCATGGACATAGCACTATATGTGGAATAGAATGGTGGTTGTGGAGAAGACAAAAAGGAGAAGATAGTCCCACATCAACTAGGCGTATCAATGGGCTATGGAGATGCCCATTAATAGATATCAATGTGAGTGAGTAGGGATTTCCATGCAACGGATGTACTAGAGCTATAAGTGTATGAAAGCTCAATAAAAGAAACTAAGTGGGTGTGCATCCAACTCGCTTGCTCACGAAGACCTAGGGCATTTTGAGGAAGCCCATCATTGGAATATACAAGCCAAGTTCTATAATGAAAAATTCCCACTAGTATATGAAAATGACAACATAGGAGACTCTATATCATGAAGATCATGGTGCTACTTCGAAGCACAAGTGTGGTAAAAAGGATAGTAGCATTGTCCCTTCTCTCTTTTTCTCTCATTTTTTATTTGGCATTTCTATTTTTTTATTTAGCCTCTTTTTTTTATTTGGTGGGCTCTTTGGCCTCTTTTTTTTATAAAGTCTGAAGTCTCATCCCGACTTGTGGGGGAATCATAGTCTCCATCATCCTTTCCTCACTGGGACAATGCTCTAATAATGAAGATCATCAGACTTTTATTTACTTACAACTCAAGATTACAACTCAATACTTAAACAAGACATGATTCTATATGAATGCCTCTAGCGGTGTACCAGGATATGCAATGAATCAAGAGTGACATGTATGAAAATTATGAAGGTGGCCTTGCCACAAATACGATGTCAAATACATGATCATGCAAAGAGCAATATGCCAATGATGATGCGTGTCATATAAATGGAACAGTGGAAAGTTGCATGGCAATATATCTCGAAATGGCTATGGAAATGCCATAATAGGTAGGTATGGTGGCTGTTTTGAGGAAGTTATATGATGGGTGTATGGTACCGGCGAAAGTTGCGCGGCACAAGAGAGTCTAGCAATTGTGGAAGGATGAGAGTGCATATGATCCACGGACTCAACATTAGTCATAAAGAACTCATGTACTTCTGCAAAAATCTACAAGTCATCAAAAATAAAGTATTACGCGCACGCTCCTAGGGGGAAAGATTGGTAGGAAAAGACCATCGCTCGTCCCCGACCGCCACTCATAAGGAAGAAAATCAATAAATAAAATTTTGCTCCAACTTCATCACAAAGCGGTTCACCATACGTGCATGCTACGGGAATCACAAACTTCAACGCAAGCATTCTTTAAATTCATAATCACCCAACTAGCATGACTCTAATATCACCATCCTAATATCTCAAAACAATTATCAAGCATCAAATTGATCATAGCATCCAATTCACTTTCTATGATAGTTTTTATTATACCCAACTTGGATGCCCATCATTCTAGGACTAATTTTATAACCATAGAAAATACCATGCTGTTCTAAGAGACTCTAAAGATAATATAAGTGAAGCATTAGAGATCAACAATTTCTTCAAAATTAAGCCACCGTCGTGCTCTAAAAGATATAAGTGAAGCACTAGAGCAAAAATTATCTAGCTCAAAAGATATAAGTGAAGCACATAGAGAATTCTAATAAATTACAATCAAGTGGGTTTCTCCCAAAATGTGTGTACAGAAAGGATGATTGTGGTAAACTAAAAAGCAAAGACTAATATCATACAATACGCTCCAAGCAAAACACATATCATGTGGCGAATAAAAATATAGCTCCAAGTAAAGTTACCGATAAACGAAGACGAAAGAGGGGATGCCTTCCGGGGCATCCCCAAGCTTAGGCTTTTGGCTATTCTTGAATATCTTGGGGTGCTATGGGCATCCCCAAGCTTAGGCTCTTTCCACTACTTATTCCATAGTCCATCAAATCTTTACCCAAAACTTGAAAACTTCACAACACAAAACTCAACAGGCAATCTCATAAGCTCCGTTAGTGCAAGAAAGCAAACCACCACATAAGGTAATGTAATGAACTCATTCTTTATTTATATTTGTGTTAAACCTACTGTATTCAAAGTTCTCTATGGTTCATACCCTTACATACTAGCCATAGATGCATCAAAATAAGCAAACAACACATGAGAAACAGAATCTGTCAAAAACAGAACAGTCTGTAGCAATCTGTAACTCTCGAATACTTCTGGAACATTAAAACTCCTACCAAAATAGGAAATCCTGGGAATTTATATATTGATCTAAATAAAAAATAATTATTGCAAAAGCACGTTTCTGTGAATTACTAAAATTATTTTCGTGCATGCAAAGTTTCTGTTTTGTCAGCAGAATCAAATTAACTATCACCATAGGTTATCCTATAGGTTCTACTTTGCACAAACACTAATTAAAACATGAAAACACATCCAAACAGAAGGTATATGCACAATTTATTACTAAATAGGAGCAAAAACAAAAGAAACTAAAATAAAATTGGGTTGCCTCCCCAACTAGCACTATCGTTTAACACCCCTAGCTAGGCATAAAAGCGAGGATAGATCTAAGTAGTGCCATCTTTGGCACTCAATTCATAAGTAGCTCGCATGATAGATTCATAAGGTAATTTGACTTTATTTCTTGGAAAGTGCTCCATGCCTTTCCTTAATGGGAACTGGAATATAATATTCCTTCCTTCATATCAATAATCACACCAATCGTTCTAAGGAAAGGTCTACCAAGAATAATAGGACCAGAAAGATTGCAATCTATATCAAGAACGATAAAATCTACGGGCACCAAATTCCTATTTCCAATAATGAGAACATCATTGATCCTTCCCATTGGCTTTTTAATGGTGGAATCTGCAAGGTGCAAATTTAAAGAGCAATCATCAAGATCATGGAAACCTATAATATCACATAAGGTTTTCGGAATTGCAGAAACACTAGCACCCAAATCACATAAAGCATAATACTCATGATCTTTAATTTTAATCTTTATAGTAGGTTCCCACTCATCATTAAGTTTTCTAGGTATAGAAACTTCCAAATTAAGTTTTTCATCATAAGATTGCATCAAGGCATCAACAATATATTTGGTAAAAGCTTTATTTTGACTATAAGCATGAGGAGAATTCACAACGGATTGCAACAAGGAAATACAATCTTCTAAAGAAAAATTATCATAATTAAATTCCTTGAAATCCAAGATAGTGGTTTGAATGCTATTTAAAGTCTTGACCTCTACAATCCCACTTTTACCAAATTTAGCATCAAGATCTAAAAGCTCCACATCATTGGGA
This sequence comes from Triticum aestivum, assembly GCF_018294505.1. NCBI lineage: Eukaryota > Viridiplantae > Streptophyta > Magnoliopsida > Poales > Poaceae > Triticum > Triticum aestivum. The sequence goes on along the minus strand of NC_057795.1, from coordinate 240,643,500 downwards.
CGCCTTTTAACTAAAGTTGACTCATCTCCAATCACAACATTATTAAGATTCATATTGCAAAACAAAGATTTAATAGGGGACACATCAATAACTTTTAGATCTTCATCATTATTTTCATGGAAACTAGAATAACACGCCTTTACAAAGCAATCTTTCTTAGCACACAATCTAGCGGTTCTTTCTTTGCACTCATCAATGGAAATTCTCATTGCTTTGAGAGACTCATTGATATCATGCTTAGGAGAAGTAGATATAAGTTTCAAATAATCAACATCAAGCGAAAGTCTATAAACGTTCTTAGCCAAATCAACAACTTTAAGCAATTTTTCTTCAAGCATGGCATTAAAATTCTTTTGAGAGATCATAAATTCTTTCACACTATTCTCAAAATCAGAGGGCATCTTATTATAATTACCATAAGAATTATTGTAGGAATCTCCATAATTATTAGAGGAATTACTAGGGAACGGTCTACGATTAAAGTTTCCTCTATAGGCATTGTTACCAAAATTATTCCTACCAACAAAATTCACATCCATAGGTTCATTATTATTCTGAATCAAAGTAGACAAAGGAATATCATTGGGATCAATAGAAGCACTCTTAGTAGAAAACAATTTGATAAGTTCATCCATCTTTCCACTCAAAACATTAATTTCTTCTATAGCATGCACTTTCTTACTAGTAGATGTTTCGGTGTGCCATTGAGAATAATTAGCCATAATATTATGAAGGAGTTTTGTAGCTTCTTCTAAGGTGATTTCCATAAACGTGCCTCCCGCGGCCGAATCTAAAAGATTTCTAGAAGCAAAATTCAATCCGGCATAAAATTTTTGTATGATCATCCATAAATTCAAACCATGAGTAGGGCGATTGCGAATCATCAAGTTCATTCTTTCCCAAGATTGGCCAACATGCTCATGATCAAGTTGTTTAAAATTCATAATATCGTTCCTAAGAGAGATGATCTTAGCGGGACGAAAACACTTAGAGATAAAAGCATCTTTGCACTTATTCCACGAATCAATACTATTCTTAGGCAAAGACGAAAACCAAACTTTAGCACGATCTCTAAGTGAAAACGGAAATAACTTTAATTTAACAATATCATTATCCATATCTTTCTTCTTTTGTATCTCACACAAATCAACAAAGTTGTTTAGATGGGTAGCGGCATCTTCACTAGGAAGGCCGAAGAATTGATCTTTCATAACAAGATTCAGCAAAGCAGCATTGATTTCACAAGACTCAACATCATTAAGAGGAGCAATCGGAGTACTAAGGAAATCATTATTCTTGGTATTGGAAAAATCACACAACTTGGTATTATCTTGCGCCATCGCGACAAGTAATCCAACACACAAGCAAACAAAAAGGCAAGCGAAAGAGAGAGGAGATTGGGAAATAAAGGGCAAATAAAACGGCAAGGGTGAAGTGGGGGAGAGGAAAACGAGAGGCAAATGGCAAATAATGTAAGTGCGAGGGAGATGAGTTTGTGATGGGTACTTGGTGTGTCTTGACTTGAGTGAAGACCTCCCCGGCAACGGAGCCAGAAATCCTTCTTGCTACGTCTTGAGCTTGCGTTGATTTTCCTTGAAGAGGAAAGGGTAATGCAGCAAAGTAGCTTAAGTATTTCCCCTCAGTTTTTGAGAACCAAGGTATCAATCCAGTAGGAGGCTCTTCAAAAGTCCCACGCACCTACACAAACAACCAAGAACTCGCAACCAACGCAATAAAGGGGTTGTCAATCCCTTCAAGGCCACTTACGAAAGTGAGATCTGATAGAGATAGTATGATAAGATAAATATATTTTTGGTATTTTATAATATAGATAGGAAAAGTAAAGATGCAAATAAAAGTAGATAGAAAGCTTATATGATAAAAGATAGACCCGGGGGCCATAGGTTTCACTAGTGGCTTCTCTAAAGATAGCATAAGTATTACGATGGGTGAACAAATTACTGTCGAGCAATTGATAGAAAAGCAAATAATTATGAGATTATCTAGGCATGATCATGTATATAGGCATCACGTCCGTGACAAGTAGACCGACTCCTACCTGCATCTACTACTATTACTCCACACATCTACCGCTATCCAGCATGCATCTAGAGTATTAAGTTCATAAAGAACAGAGTAACGCATTAAGAAAGATGACATGATGTAGAGGGATAAACTCATGCAATATGATATAAACCTCATCTTTTTATCCTCGATGCCAACAATACAATACGTGCCTTGCTTCCCCTGCTGTCACTGGGAAAGGATACCGCAAGATTGAACCCAAAGCTAAGAACTTCTCCCATTGCAAGAAAGATTAATCTAGTAGGCCAAACCAAACTGATAATTCGAAGAGACTTGCAAAGATAACTTAATCACACATAAAAGAATTCAGAGGAGATTCAAATATTTCTCATAGATAAACTTGATCATAAACCCACAATTCATCGGATCTCGACAAACACACCGCAAAAAGAGTTACATCGAATAGATCTCCAAGAAGATCGAGGAGAACTTTGAATTGAGATTCAAAGAGAGAGAAGAAGCCACCTAGCTAATAACTATGGACCCGAAGGTCGGTGGTAAACTACTCACAACTCATCGGAGAGGCCATGGAGATGATGTAGAGGCCCTCCGTGGTCGATTTGCCCACCGGCAGAGCACTGACGAAGGCTCCAAGATGGGATCTCGCAGATACAGAAGGTTACGGCGGTGTAAATAGTTTTTCGTGGTCGCCTCTGATGTTTTCGCGGTACATGGGTATATATAGGAGGAAGAAGTAGGTCAGCGGACACCCGAGGGGCCCACGAGACAAGGGAGCACGCCTAGTAGGGGGGCGTGCCCTCCACCCTTGTGGCTGCCTCTTTCGTTTCTTGACTTCTGCTCCAAGTCCTCTGGATCACGTTTGTTCCAAAATGATCGCTCCCGAAAGTTTCATTCCATTTGGACTCTGTATGATATTCCTTTTCTTCGAAACACTGAAATAGGCAAAAAAACAGCAATACGGTCTGGGTCTCCGGTTAGTAGGTTAGTCCCAAAAACGATATAAATGTGTAAAGTAAAGCCCATAAACATCCAAAATGGATAATATAATAACATGGAACAATAAAAAATTATAGATACGTTGGAGACATATCAGTAGGTCGTGGTCTACACCCACGTCGGCTTTCGTTTGAAGTCTGTCGAGCACATGTCGTGTGCAGACGCTAAGTGGTGGAAACATGTGTGAAGAAATACACCCCTGCAAGGTTAACATAATCTATTGAAATAGCCACGTCCGTGGTAAAGGACCTCTGGGTTGCCTAGACACTTCATAGACAAGTGAAAGTGGATACTCTAAAACACGCAAGATAAGTGTGAGTGCTATGGATGGCGTTCTTGTAGGGAGATGGGAGCGGATCTATAGTGGTGCATTGATATGGTGATTATGTGGACTCGTGTGTGCCACCTCAAAAGAGTTACTTGCAGTCGTAGTTCAGGATAGCCACTGAGTCAAAGTTGGCTTGCTGAAGTTAAACCCCACCATCCCCTTTGTTGATAATGAAGCATATGTAGTTAGTTCTGATGTAAGTCTTACTGGGTAGAATTGTACTCATGTTTGCTTAATTTATATTTTTGTAGAGAGACTCCAGACTCACTAGTAGTTCCGTGTGGAATTCGACGTTTAGCTTGTTACCTCAGCTACGATCTTGTGCCCTCGGCGGGATCCGGTAGATAGTCAGGCTTCTCAGCCTTTTTCATTTATAGATGTCTGTACTCAGACATGTTAAGCTTCTGCTTGTGCTTTGACTTGTATGCTCTGAATGTTGGGTCATGAGACCCATGTTTATAATATCTCGCTCCTCGGATCCTATTGAATAAAATACTTGAGTTGTAGAGTCATGTTGTGATGCCATGTTGTATTTACACATATCGAGCATATTGTGTGCATGTTATTGAAATGCTCGGTATGTGTAGGACCTGACCATCTAGTTGTTTATCCTTGGTAGCCTCTCTTACCGGGAAAGGTCTCCTAGTGCTTCCACTGAGCCATGGTAGCTTGTACTGCTCTGGAACACTTATGCTAGCCGACATGTGTCCTTCTTCGTTCCTGTGTTTGTTCCTTCGGGGAAATGTCACGCGGTGTCTACCGGAGTCCTGTTAGCCTACTACAGGCTGGATTACCGGAGTCCTGCTAGCCCAGCTGCTACAGCCTGGATTCACTCGCTGATGACCGACACGTTCGTTGCCGGGTCATGTATGCCTGTCCCTGTAAGTTAGCGCCACTTTGGGTTCACGACTAGCCATGTCAGCCCGGGCTCCTTGTCATATGGATGCTAGCGACACTATCATATACGTGTGCCAAAAGGCGCAAACGGTCTCGGGCGTGGTAAGGCGACACCCGTGGGAATACCATGCGTGAGGCCACAAAGTGATATGAGGTGTTACATGCTAGATCGGTGTGGCATAGAATCGGGGTCCTGACAAGTAATATTATTAATGCCTCTACAATCAACACACATACGCAACGTACCATCCTTTTTTGGCACTAGTATAATAGGAACGGCACAAGGACTAAGAGATTCGCGTATATAACCTTTGTCGAGCAGCTCCTGTAGTTGACGCATAATCTCCTTCGTCTCCTCTGGATTGGTACGGTATGGTCCACGGTTGGGTAGTGATGCACTGGGAATTAAGTCAATCTAATGCTCAATCTCTCGAATAGGTGGTAATCCCGGTGGCAAGTCTTGTGGAAAGATGTCAGCAAACTCCTGCAAAATGTTAGTGACAGCAAGAGGCAAAGAGGAGGGCACATCCTCGAAAGAAAATAATGCCTCTTTGCACACAAAAGCATAGCAAACAGATTTGCTGCAATCTAGATCATCAATATCAGATCTGGTGGCAAGTAAACATCCACTTTTCAATTTAATTTCAGAAGCAACACTAGATGGTTTATTATTAGGTTTCATTTCTTGCTCAAATTCTTTTCCCACTATCTCATTTTCACTCTTATTTAGCTCTTGTTTTGCTTTAAAAGCTTGATTATTATCATCTTTCAAAATGGAATCATGAGTCATATGAAGCAAAGTAATAAGTTTATCCTTATGAAAAAGAGTATAGTGATTGTTTATACCATGGTGTACAGAATTTTTATCGAATTGCCATGGTCTACCAAGTAATAAGGAGCATGCTTGCATGGGTACCACATCACAATCAACAAAATCAGCGTATGCAACGATACTAAAATGCACACGAATAGTATGTGTTACCTTAACCTTCCTGTCGGTGTCAAAACTGGCAGATCTCGAGTAGGGGGGGGGCATGCTATGTGTCTAAGGATCAATGGTAACAGGAGGCCAGGAGACACGCTATTTACCCAGGTTCGGGCCCTCTTAACAGAGGTAAAACCCTACTCCTGCTTGATTATATTCGTCGAGTATGAAGATTACAGGAGTTGATCTACCTCGAGATTGTAGTGGCTAACCCTAGATGTGTAGCCTATGAAGATTCCAATGATGATGAAAAGTTGGCCTCTACGGACTAACCCCTCTAGTTTATATACACACCGGAGGGGGTCTAGGGATTGCACAAGGTCGGTTTATCAGGTAAGGAAACATCCAGACTCTATTCTTGTCGTCCACGTGTTGAGAAGTCCCATCCGGACATGGTAGATGATCTTCAGCTTGATACTGTACGGCCCATGCAACCCGGCCCATACTCCTAGGCCGGATATCTAAGGACCCCCGAATCCAGGACTCCCTCAGTAGCCCCCGAACTTGCCTTCAATGTTGACGTAATATGCGGATGCAAGTCTTCGGCTTTGCAAGGCGGGTTCTCCATGATAACCCACAAGTATAGGGGATAGTTGTAGCCTCTTTTGATAAGTAAGAGTGTCGAACCCAACGAGGAGCTAAAGGTAGAACAAATACTCTCTCAAGTCCTATCGGCCACTGATACGACTCTACGCACGCTTAACGTTCACTTTACCTAGAACAAGTATAAAACTAGAAGTACTTTGTAGGTGTGATAGGATAGGTTTGCAAGAAAGTAAAGAACGCCTAAATAAAAGCTAGGGGTTGTTTAGATAAAGATGCAATAAAGTAAATATAGCGAGTGTGGGAAAGTGGTGGTAGGACTTGTGAAATTGTCCCTAAGCAATTGACTACGTTACTAGACCGGTAATCGCTATCGCAATTCTATTTGAGGGAGAGGCATAAGCTAACATACTTTCTCTACTTGGATCATATGCACTTATGATTGGAACTCTAGCAAGCATCCGCAACTACTAAAGATTCATTAAGGTAAAACCCAACCATAGCATTAAAGATCAAGTCCCCTTTTATCACATACGCAAACAACCTACTTACTCGGGTCTATGCTTCTGTCACTCACGCCACCCACCATAAGCAAATCATAAACATATTGCAAACCCTATAGCAGGAATCCCTCACGCTTGCGCGACATGGAGGGCACAATAGGACAGCACCAATAATAAAACATGCAACTCAAACCAATCATAGCAATTCATCAATCACCGATAGGACAATAGGAATCTACTCAGACATCATAAGATGGCAACACATCATTGGATAATAATATGAAGCATAAAGCACCATGTTCAAGTAGAGGGTAGAGCGGGTTGTGGGAGAGTGGACCGCTGTAGATAGAAGGGGGGAGGTGTTGGAGATGTTGGTGAAGATGGCGGAGGTGTTGGTGAAGACCGCGGTGATGATGATGGCCTCCGGCGGCGTTCCGGCGCCACCGGAAGCAAGGGGGAGAGATTCCCCCTTCTTCTTCTTCTTCCTTGACCTTATCCCTAGATGGGAGAAGGGTTTCCCCTCTGGTCCTTCGCTCACATGGCTTGGGAGGGGCGAGAGCCCCTCCAAGATTGGATCTATCTCTCTGTTTCTGCGTTCTCAGATTCTACCCCTTCACCGTTTCCTTTATATCTGGAGATCTGTAACTCCGATTGGGGTGAATCTTTCGCCCAGATCTTTCTCATAAAATTATCTTTCTTGCCCCAGAAGAAGAGCATCGACCGCCTTACGGGTGGACCACGAGGGTTAGGGGCGCGCCTGGGGGGGGGGGGTAGGGCGTGCCCCCTACCTCGTGACCACCTTGGACATTGTCTCACGTTGATTTTACTTCCCAAAAATCATAAATATTCCAAAAAACATCTCCGTCCATTTTTATCCCGTTTGGACTCCGTTTGGTATTGGGTTTCTGCGAAACAAAAAGCATGCAACAGACAGGAACTGGCACTGGGCACTGGATCAATATGTTAGTCCCAAAAATAATATAAAAAGTTGCCAAAAAGTATATGAAAGTGAATAATATTGCATGGAACAATTAAAAATTATAGATACGACGGAGACGGATCAACATCATCAAGCTTAATTCCTGCTCGTCCTCGAGTAGGTAAATGATAAAAAAGAATAATTTTTGATGTGGAATGCTACCTAGCATAATCTTGATCATATGTCTAATCATGGCATGAATATTAAGACACGAGTGATTCAAAGCAATAGTCTATCATTTGACATAAAAACTATAATACTTTGAGCGTACTAATAAAGCAATCATGTCTTTTCAAAACAACAAGGCCAAAGCAAGCTTATCCCTACAAAATCATACTGTTTGGCCATGCTTCATTTTCATCACACAAAATGCCCCCATCATGCACAACCCCGATGACAAGCCGAGCAATTGGTTCATACTTTTTAACGCGCTTCAGCTTTTTCAACTCTCATGCAATACATGAGCGCAAGCCATGGATATAGCACTATAAGTGTAATAGAATATGATGATGGAGGTTATGTGGAGAGGACAAAAAAGGAGAAAGTCTCACATCGACGCGGCTAATCAACGGGCTATGGAGATGCCCATCAATTGATGTCAATGCGAGGAGTAGGGATTGCCATGCAACGGATGCACTAAGAGCTATAAGTGTATGAAAGCTCAACAAAAGAAACTAAGTGGGTGTGCATCCAACTTGCTTGCTCATGAATACCTAGGGCATTTGAGGAAGCCCATCGTTGGAATATATAAGCCAAGTTATATAATGAAAATTCCCACTAGTATATGAAAGTCATAACTCAAGAGACTCTCTATATGAAGAACATGGTGCTACTTTGAAGCACAAGTGTGGTAAAAGGATAGTAACATTGCCCCTTCTCTCTTTTTCTCTCTTTTTTTTCTCTTTTTTTGGGCCTTCTCTTTTTTTGGCCTTTTTTTTATTTTTTTCGTCTGGAGTCTCATCCCGACATGTGCGGGAATCGTAGTCTCCATCATCCTTTCCTCACTAGGGCAATGCTCTAATAATGATGATCATCACACTTTTATTTACTTACAACTCAATATTACAACTCGATACTGGAACAAAGATATGACTCTATATGAATGCTTCCGGCGGTGTACCAGGATGTGCAATGATCTAGCGTAGCAATGACATCAAAAAACTGACAAGCCATGAAAATATCATGCTAGCTATCTTACGATCATGCAAAGCAATATGACAATGAATGCTCGAGTCATGAATATGATGATGATGGAAGTTGCATGGGAATATATCTCGGAATGGCTATGGAAATGCCATGATAGGTAGGTATGGTGGCTGTTTTGAGGAAGATATAATGAGGCTTATGTGTGATAGAGCGTATTGTATCACGGGGTTTGGATGCACCAGCGAAGTTTGCACAACTCTCGAGGTGAGAAAGGGCAATGCACAGTACCGAAGAGGCTAGCAATGATGGAAAGGTAAAAGTGCGTATAATCCATGGACTCACATTAGTCATAAAGAACTCATATACTTATTGCAAAAGTTTATTAGCCCTCGAAGCAAAGTACTACTACGCATGCCCCTAGCGGGATAGATTGGTAGGAAAAGACCATCGCTCGTCCCCGACCGCCACTCATAAGGTAGACAATCAAAGAAACACCCCATGCTTCAAATTTGTCACATAATGGTTACCATACGTGCATGCTACGGGACTTGCAAACCTCAACACAAGTGTCTCTACAATCCACAACTACCCACTAGCATAACTCTAATATCACCATCTTTATATCGCAAAACTATTGCAAGGAATCAAACATATCATATTCAGCGATCTACAAGTTTACGTAGGATTTTATCACTAACCATGTGAATGACCAATTCCTGTCATCTCTCTAAATAGATATAAGTGAAGCAATAGAGTTTAATTCTTTCTACAAAATATATGCCCACGCTCTAACAAATAAAAGCGAAGCAAAAGAGCATTCTACAAATGGCGGTTTTCTATGTGAAGAGAAACAGGCAATCCAACTTCAAATGATATAAGTGAAGCACATGAAGCATTCTATAAAGCCATTCTCAAAAGATTTAAGTGAAGTGCAATGAGCATTCTATAAATCAACCTAGGACTATCTCATACCAGCATGGTGCATAAAAGAAAAATAAAAACCTAATTGCAAAAGACGCTTCAAGACTTGCACATAATGCATAAACGAAACGAATACGAAAACATACTGATATTTGTTGAAGAAAGAGGGGATGCCTCCCCAGCATCCCCAAGCTTAGACGCATGAGTCTCCTTGAATATTTACTCCGGGTGCCTTGGGCATCCCCAAGCTTGAGCTCTTGTCTCTCTTCCTTCTCACATTGAAACATCCTCGATAGACTCTACATCCACACAAAACTTCAACAGAAAACTTGGTAAGATCCGTTAGTATAATAAAGCAAATCACCACTCTAAGTAATGTTGCAAACGAATTCATATTTTGTTTTTGCATTGTGACTACTGTAATATAATTTTTTCATGGCTTAATCCACTGATATAAATTGATAGATTCATCAAAACAAGCAAACTATGCATCAAAAACAGAATCTGTCAAAAACAGAACAGTCTGTAGCAATCTGAACAATCACAATACTTCTGGTACCCCAAAACTTCTACCAAACTTAGGACAAATAAACAAGTTGTACATAAAGACAGTTTAAAAAGAATCAGAACCATTTGACGTTCCAGTTAAAAATGTAAAATCGCGCACTACAGCCAAAGTTTCTGTCCTGCACTGTACAAACCAACAAGCATTGTAAACATCCTAAAGGCAAACCTTAGCACATTATTTTTATAATACAATGGAATTGTACAAGGGGATAATTATTTTTGTTGAAAAGTTTCTGTAATTAAGATTCACAAAGTTCCCATGGGCATGAACAAAGTTCAAGGACGTCCCCAACTTTCACAATGCTCGTCTCTCTCACTTTCACTTCTCTTTTTGAAAAGTTTTGGGTTCCCCTCTTTATTTTTGTGGTTTTTAAACTATATGAAAGCACTCAACAGAAATAAATGACTCTCTAAAACTTCCGGGTTGTCTCCCTGGCAGCGCTTTCTTTAAAGCCATTAAGCTAGGCATTTAGTGCTCAAGTAATGAATCCACCTGGATCCCAAGGTATATCTAATCCAATTTTAATTAACAATGATTTGTAATTTAGTAGTGAGCACAAAGTAACATATATCATGTAACAATGAAGTCTAACTCTCTTCCTATGCATCGGCATGTCATAAAAGAACAATTCATGCACACCAAGTAAAGGCGAATGCATAGTATAAGCAATTTCTTGCAATTTCATAGTATGGGAAACATAGAGAGGTGGAGAAATAGTTCCTCTCTCATAATAATTGCAAGTAGGAGCAGCAAGCACATGCATATTATATTCATCAAAATCATCATGTGCAATGGTAAAAGGCAACCCATCAATATAATCCTTAATAAGTGCAAGCTTCTCCGATATAGTGTAGTCAGGAGAATTTAAAAAGATAATAGGACTATCATGCGTGGGTGCAATAGCAACAATTTCATTCATAACATAAGGAACTATAGCAAGTTCATCGCCATAAGCATAATTCATATTGGCATCTTGGCCACAAGCATAGCAAGCATCAGCAAAAAGGGATATTTCAAGAGAATCAATGGGATCATAGCAATCATCCTTTGGTAAGCACGAAGGGAAATTAAACAATGTATGAGTTGGAGCGTTACTCTCATTAGAAGGTGGGCACGGGTGATCAATCCGCTCTTCCTCCTCTTGTTCTTCGCTCTCCTCCTCATCTTTTTCATCCAATGAGCTCACAGTTTCATCAACTTCTTCTTCCATAGATTCCTGCAAAATATTAGTCTCTTCTTGGACAGCGGAGACTTTCTTAATAAGTGCATTAATTTCGTAATTGTATTCATAGTTCTCATAGAAATATTTGAGGATAGCTAAATTTTTAGATCTATAAATAGCATCATCAAAATCTTCAAATTATTTACACATAGATTCAATTTCATAAGCACCCATAAAAGCAACAAATTCTTCTATTTGTTCCACATCATAGTAATCATATATACCATTAGCATAAGAAGCTAATGGTTTTATTATCATTAAATTTTCATGAAAAGGGAAGGTGTGGATCATTCATCCTAGAGCAACAAGTATAGTCATAACTCAAGCATAGTTGCCAAGCATACCACTTCAATATATGAATTTGATCCCATAATAGTTTCCCTTTTGTGTTAAGCGATAATCCCTAAAGTATTCACGTTGATCCAACATTACTCCCATTACATAATTGAATGGGGTTTTCTCAGGATTATTAAAGTAGTACATAATATCTTTCACATAACCAGCATCGAGGGTTTTAGGAGGTTCCCATCTCCATGAGTAGCAAGTACACCTAATTTTTTTGGTATTTCGTGTTCCATATCCATAACTAAAGATAGAGAACAACTAATAACAGCAAATAAAAATTACTTAGTGATAAAGCAAACAAGCACACATGAGAATATTCACCCCACGCTATGACTCCCCGACAACGGCGCCAGAAAAAGGTCTTGATAACCCACAAGTATAGGGGATAGTTGTAGCCTCTTTCAATAAGTAAGAGTGTCGAACCCAACGAGGAGCTAAAGGTAGAACAAATACTCTCTCAAATCCTATCGGCTACTGATACGACTCTACGCATGCTTAACGTTCGCTTTACCTAGAAAAAGTATAAAACTAGAAGTACTTTGTAGGTGTGATAGGATAGGTTTGCAACAAAGTAAAGAACGCGTAAATAAAAGCCAGGGGCTGTTTAGATAAAGATGCAATAAAGTAAATATAGCGAGTGTGGGAAAGTGGTGGTAGGAGTTGTGAAATTGTCCCTAAGCAATTGACTACGTTACTAGACCGGTAATCGCTATCGCAATTCTATTTGAGGGAGAGGCATAAGCTAACATACTTTCTCTACTTGGTTCATATGCACTTATGATTGGAAATCTAGCAAGCATCCACAACTACTAAAGATTCATTAAGGTAAAACCCAACCATAACATTAAACATCAAGTCCCCTTTTATCCCATACGCAAACAACCTACTTACTCGGGTTTGTGCTTCTGTCACTCACGCCACCCACCGTAAGCAAATCATAAACATATTGCAAACCCTACAGAGGGAATCCATCACGCTTGCGCGACACGAGGGCACAATAGGACAACACCAATAATAAAACATACAACTCAAACCAATCATAGCAATTCATCAATCACCGATAAGACAATAGGAATCTACTCAGACATCATAGGATGGCAACACATCATTGGATAATAATATGAAGAATAAAGCACCATGTTCAAGTAGAGGGTACAGCGGGTTGCGGGAGAGTGGACCGCTGTAGATAGAAGGGCGAAGGTGATGGAGATGTTGGTGAAGATGGCGGAGGTGTTGGTGAAGATCGCGGTGATGATGATGGCCTCCGGCGGTGTTCCGGCGCCACCGGAAGCAAGGGGGAGAGAGCCCCCCTTCTTCTTCTTCTTCCTTGACCTTCTACCTAGATGGGAGAAGGGTTTCCTCTCTGGTCCTTGGCTCCCATGGCTTGGGAGGGGCGAGATCCCCTCCGAGACTGGATCTATCTCTCTGTTTCTGCGTTCTCACATTCTACCCCTTCACCGTTTCCTTTATATCTGGATATCCGTAACTCCAATTGGGGTGAATCTTTCGCCCAGATCTTTCTCATAAAATTATCTTTCTTGCGCCAAAAGAAGAGCATCAACCACCTTACGGGTGGACCACGAGGGTCAGGGGCGCGCCTGTGGGGGTAGGGCATGCCCCCCTACCTCATGACCACCTCGGACACCATCTCGTGTTAATTTTACTTCCCAAAAATCATAAATATTCCAAAAAAATCTCCGTCCGTTTTTATCCCATTTGGACTCCGTTTGATATTGGGTTTCTGCGAAACAAAAAATATGCAACAGACAGGAACTGGCACTGGGCACTGGGTCAATATGTTAGTCCCAAAAATAATATAAAAAGTTGCCAAAAAGTATATGAAAGTGAATAATATTGGCATGGAATAATCAAAAATTATAGATACGACGGAGATGTATCAATCCATTGTACTCCGGATTGAAGATAGTCTGGCATCAGCTTCCGCATCCAGTCTTGATGATTCCTCCCTACTGTCGTCTCGGTTTCCACGCGTCTGAGTGAATGTGAACGGTCCATTATCCCTGTGTTTTTAATATCCCTGACAGGCTCTAGCTGCGCCTATAAAACGAGGCGAGATCTTCAAAACGCCATCCCGCATCGCACCAAAAGCAATAGTTGCAGACCACGGCAAATCAAACCATGGCGAGTGCCCTTGGCTCTTCCTCGCGTCCTCATGGCCCTCAAGAAGGGGACTGGCAAAGTTGCTCTGTGTCCGACCTCCAGCTAAGTCGGCTCCAAACGCAGTGATATCTCCCTCCCTCGAATCTAATCTCCGTATGGGCAGGGTTAACTAATATAGGTGTTGATGCATTGGTGGTGAATTTCCACAATCCCAGCCAAGGGGATAGGGTATGCTTCACCTCATTCCTTTTGAGGTGTGTGGGATTCCCAATCAACCCCTTCCAAAGGGGCCTACTGGAACACTATGGGATCCAGCTGCACAACATCACACCAGGTTCTATTTTACATATTTCCGGCTTCGTCTCCCTTTGCGAATTGTTTTTGGGTTGAGAGGCTCACTTTGAACTATCGAAAAAGTTCTTCTACCTCGTTCCCTGCCATCAGGGCGGCGGGTCTATTTTTGAGGTGGGTGGCGCCAAAGTATGGCGTATAGCCAGATCCAGCTACCCAGTCGGGACTCCGAAGAAGGGATCTATCTAATGGTCTTCGAAATGGTTCTATATCGATGATGTACCTCTGTCGGACCCTGTTCGGCACAGACTGCTTGTCACAGCCTGGTTTTTGCCCTCTTTTATTTGCCTGACTTTCATCTGAGTTGGTTTTGAATTTGGAGTTTTGAATCATTCCATTTGGACTTGACCACTTGGGTATCCCTTGATTTTCACCCAAGTGCCCCCTCTCCTCTTCTAATCCATCATTTCACTCCTGGCCAACCCAATAAAATTGTTTGGAATATTTTTCTTAAATGAAAAATATTCATTTTGCCTCTTAAACCCTAGCTAAACTCTTTGACCTCCAAAGCAACCCTCACCTCTGTTTCCCTAAAAATCTTGAGAAAAATCCCAAATATTCTTTGGACCCTAGGGCACATTTCCGAGCAAAAATATTTCACCACTTTTTGGACTATTTTTGCTACAGAAAATATTTTCACTTCTGGGCTCAAATGGTAGTTTCTATAGCAACTACCTTTTTACTAGCTCCATTGTAGCTGGTTTTCCCTGTGCATATTCACCTTAGTAAGAGTCAGTAAAACCCCAAAGATCATCCCTTGAAACCCTGTGGTTTGACCACAGTAACTGTTCAAAGTTTCAATCCAGTAACTAAACATCTTCACCATTTCACTTCTACTGCACCTGGAAACAAACCGAGCCATGGTAACACCTAAAGTTACTAAGGACTACATGCTAGACATCACCTTTAGTGCAAATGTGGCCTGATGTCATGGTTCACGCAGTGACTGCGTTCGTCCGAGGGTGCTGGCATGCCAAACGCGCGCTCTGTGCGTCACCAGCGCCTCTGTGGCGCACGTGCACGCTGCTCGGCCAGCCTGGGCATGTCCCCCCATGCCACCATCCTCGTCTCCACCTGCTTTACTCCTCCCTGCCGCTCGCCGACGCCGGAGCTCGCCGCAGCGAGCACGGGCATGGTCCGGCCAACGGCACAATGCCCGCGCACTATGTTCGTCCCTTTCCTCCGCGCTCTTGTGCTCATCCGCGTCCGTGCACAGCTCCCGCGTGACCTCATCGCCTTCCCCCCTCTCTCTCTGGCACCATTCGTCGCCGGGCGCCGGCGACAGCTGTCCTCCGGCGGAGCTCGAGCCCTCCTCGCTGCCCCACATATAAATAACCCCCTCCGCAGCCTCCTGGAGCACCGCACCTCACCACCACTCCCTCCTATAGCCACTAGAAGCTGCAGCCCGACCGGGCAGGATGCAGGCTGCCGTCCCCGAGCCGAGCTCGCCGGCGATCCCCTCTAGATCGACCCCACAGCTCCGGCCACTCCCAAGCCGAGGCGACCCCGCCAGGGCCTCCGCTTCTCCTCCGTGAAGCTAACGCGCCAAGCCCGAGCCTCTAGAGCCGCCCCTAGCCGTCGTCTTCCTCATCTCCGGCGACCACCGTGTTGTGCCTCTGCTTGCGAGGAAGAATCCGACGCTGTCCGGTCACCGTTTGCCATGCCACGGGTACGGGCAGTAGCATTCAAAGAGCCATAACTTTTATTCTACAAGTCCAAATGTAGTGATTCTTTTTGCATTGTGTTCTTTGTCCAAAAATCTAACAGCTCCCAAAAGATGGGATTTTTCCTTGCTGTCTAAATTTCTGGCAATTTTCAGAAGGTTTCTTGATATTTTCAATTGTGGCTTTTGAATGTTTTTCAGAGGAACCAGCTTGTCTTGAGGATCACTAGGAGCCTTGTGAACCTCATCAGTACTAAGGCAAGCCACAGTAACATCTTCATGGTGCCACTTCAATATTTTCGATTTTCATACTTGAACCAATGAGTATTGATGCATCTAAAATAGTTATATAATAAATATATTCTGTTAAATGCTTGTTATGTTAAAATGCTTGAACTTCAGTATGTTTGAAGTAAATATTGTTGTTAAGATTATGAGGACTTTGTTGCAAGAGTTAAACAAATAATATGGTCATAGAATTGGATGAGTAGTTTACATATTATTTTGCATGAGGTATAATGATGGTTATTGCTAGAAATAGTTCTGGTATGAGCAAAGAGAGATTTTAACCAGTATAGTAGCATGATTTTATGATGGCTCCGTGGGAGCGTAGTTGGTGCAGTTTTGCACGGTTATGTGATGCATATGTTAAGTGATGCATGGTATGGCAATATGACACCGGTTATTTTATTTTCACATTAAGTTGAACCTGATTAATAATTCAACTTGAACATGTTGTTGACCGGGTCGTGGTGCCGCTGAAACGAGTCTTTCCCAGTGCAACCACACTTGCCGGTATGGGACGGCCTTAATGCGTTTCATTGTTGTGCCTCTGGTCGGTACCTCAATTTAGCGAAGGTTATGGGCGTGTTGTACCCTGGCCCGCTAGGCAAGCATAACCTTGTGAGCCCGTTGTTAAGTTAAGTTTGGTACCGGATCCTAGTGTGGATCGTGGCCACGACGGTGGTTGAGGTGTCTGGAGGTAGACACGGGGCCACCCAGGACTAGCTTAGTGGGGTCTGAGTCGGAGGGGCCAGGAGAGTGTCATGATAGTGAAATGGTTTCATCAGAACGCTATTGGTCCACTCGGGTGAGAGAGTGAGGCCATGGGTTCCCTAGTGTGGGTACAGTGTACTAACCTCTGTAGAGTGTTTTTAATCTATCAATAGCCGAGTCCACGGATACGGACACGCTCGAAAGTAAGGTATACCATGGGTCAACACTTAATAAATATGCACACTAATTGCACCTAGGATGACAGTGAGGTCATGATGTTGAGTTGGACATGAGTTGTCGGGTTCTGATCACCGTAAGGATCACATGCCATGAGTTGGTCGGGTTGTGATCGCCGTAAGTATCACGGGCCAAGAGTTGGTCGGCTTGTGATCGCCTTAAGGATCACAGGCCACGAGTTGGTCGGGTTGTGATCACCGTAAGGATCACGGGCCACGAGATGGTCGCGTTGTGATCGCCTTAAGGATCACGAGTATGTGTTGGTAATATTATGTTTGTTGGTCACACCGGGTAAGCAAGTCGGGAGAATGAGTATATGTTGATCACTGTCATAGCATGTTGGTTATATAGTCGCATTGTTGATTAAATTGGATAAATATCATAATATTGTATGTCATCTTGTTTATGTTTATTGTGATCTTACAAGTACATTCAATGTACTGACCTGGCGTGTCATGCCAGATTTCAGGAAAGTCCCGTTGCAAAGGAGTGTTGTCCGAGTCTAGACCGTGTCCACGTCGGTGTCCTTGTGCTATGGAGTCCCGCTACGACGTTGTTCCGCTGCCGAGTAGTTGTCATGATCGAGGCCCCTTTATGTTCACTAAATAAAGTACATATTGTTCAGCTGCACTGTGTGTGCTGCTTGGCCTTGCTAACTATTGTAATATGAACTATGCTCCGCTAGCATGAATACAGCGGTTGTTTTATGTACCATGTTGTTGTGTGTTGCCATAAGACAATGTCTCTGGGCTGGCAATGCAAGGTAAACCGGTCGCTCTGAGCCGGGGTACCACAACGCTTGGTATCAGAGCCACGCTGACTGTAGGCCACGCTAGACTAAGCCGAGTTAACTGGACGTTAGATACGGATTGTAGTTGAGCATCGGTAATAACTGTAGCTGGTTGTTGCATTGCATGCGCTGATTATATTTATTTTATGCTAACTTGCTAATGGTTGTGAGTGTAGATGGATCCAGTGTTGTATCCGTGCCAGTTGCAGCTGATGCCGTACATGTAGCCGCATCTCCTTCGTAACGTGTGGCGTCGGCTGTACCCTCACAGAGACGATCCAGTCTATCGTGTGTACCGGGAGTGCCTAGTTGACTCAGTGTATGAGTATCATGCCGTGGTTACTCTGCACACCAGTTCCGATTCCAGTTCTTACACTCTTACCTCCCGTAGCAGCTACACTTCTTCCGCTTCTCAGGCTGTCCAGTTTGCTGCATTCGAGGTACTTGTTGAGCTTCGCTACGACGAGGTCCGGATGCAGAATCACCCAGGTTTCCACTACTATCCTTCTCTCCACGATAATGGTAGTGTCTGTTTCCCTGTCATTGATCCGGAGTCTGATAGTGTCGCTAGCCACCTTTCTTGCTACATCACTGCTAGCTATCTTCTGATCTACGAGCTGGCTCGTGAGATGAGTCGTGCCCGTCCTGCTTTAGCCTCTACTTTAGTCACTGCTCGCTCAACCACTACTTCTCCATCTGTGGGATTTATTCCCTACGTTCCTGCCAGTTCTAGATCCCCTGTTTCTCCGGTTACTCCCCCGAGTAGCTCAGGCACCGCGACTGCGAGTCCTGTTAGTGCTCCTGTAGAGTGGGTTTCACTTCTCGCCACTCCTGCAGCCCCGATGATCCGCCCTTCACCTGCCCCTGAGGGAGAGCCCTCGAGGCAGCATCGTCGTGTCACTTTTAACCCGAAGGTCTCTGTTAACCCCGCTAGTTCTGGATCCGAGTCCGCATCAGGAGAGGACCCCGCAGCGCCAGCCGAGCAGTAGAGCTTTCGAGTATTTTCAGTTGTCGGGATGGAGTATGGTTGTAATCGTACTAGTCATGATGTTTAGTTTCATGTATGAGGGTAGTTGGACCTGGCATGTTGTTATCTTTCATGTATGAGTCTATGTATAATTATGTTGGACTTTATTTTATTCGCCGTATTTTCTTCGTCTTTTTGGTTTCGCTTGGTTTTTGTTGCTGGTTTCTCCCCAGTTTTTGTTGAATGCTTCTCATCTCGGTTGCGTTGACTTGGGAAAAATCATATTAGGATGACGCAGGGAGGCTGTAGTAGCAACGTTTGCGAGGGTTCTCCTGTTCGGCGTTCCGCACGACAGGCAGGACAATCCCCCGAGCCGTACGTTCCACCACCGCCTCCACCGCCAAATCCGCCCTCCACCAAGCAAATTATGCGTATGTTTGAGGAACGATGAAACAATAATCTAATGGAAATATTCAGAAGTATTCAAGCAATGGTTGTACAGAATGGAAATCAGCCTGCCTCTCACTCCAAGCTATCTAATTTCCAAAGGACTAAGCCTCCCAGTTTTAGTCAGGCCGTTGATCCATTGGATGCAGATGATTGGTTAAGAACTATGGAAAAGAAACTTGAGGTTGGTCGAACTGATGAAGAAGATAAAGTTCCATTTGTAACACATTATCTGGAAGGCGTTGCTGCCATATGGTGGGAAAATGAGAAAGCCATAGGGACTGAGAATGAAGCAATCACCTGGTCAAGATTCAAGGAGCAATTCCGAAAATATCAAATCCCCGCGAGAATTATGAAGACTAAGCAGCGTGAATTTCTCGCGCTCCTCCAAGGAAGTCAGTCGGTGGGAGAATATTTACAAAAATTCAATCACCTGTCACGTTACTCTCAATATGACGTGGCCACTGAAGAAAGGAAGATGGACCACTTTCTTGGTGGATTAAACCCACAGCTTCGTCTCAGTATGTTCGATTTTCCAGATTTCCAAACGCTGGTGAACAAGGCTTTCATTGCTGAAAGGGAACACAAGCTCGTGTTAGATACTAAGTCTGCCCATAACGATCACAAGCGCAAGTTTGAGCCCAAGAAGGAAATGCAACCAGTGCAGAAGGTGCGTACCTGGCAGCCAACTCCGATGGCATACCAGCCTAGCTGGCACCAAAATGTTAACAAGACCACCACCCAAGTGAAGAATGATGTGCTCAACCCGGTTATGGAGAATCGTCTGCGCAACAATTCCTGTTATAGTTGTGGACAAACCGGACATTATGCCAAACAGTGTCCCAAGAACACCCGGACCAATGCTCCGTTCAAGCCTCAAATCCATTATTTGGAAGCCGGTCCAAGTCAGCACGACGTCACGGGATACGTTCATCACATTTTAGCCGACGAAGCCCAAGAAAATCCTGAAGTCGTCATTGGTATGTTCCCTGTTAATAACATACCTGCCGTAATTTTATTTGACTCTGGGGCTTCCCACTCATTTATTTCTCAGAGTTTTGTCACCCAAAACAAATTTCCTTGTTTGCTTTTGGGCAAGAATATGCTAGTGCAAACCCCGGGATCTATTATTCAAAGCAATCTTGTCTACCGCAATCTGGAAGTCAAGATCAACGAAATCCGGTTTCCGACGTCTTTGATACAGATTGAGTCTGAAAAATTGGATGTTATCTTGGGTATGAATTGGCTGACTTAGTACCAAGTATGTATAAATTGTGTGACCCGGGAAGTCAATTTGACTGGACAAGATGGACAAGATACCAAGTTTATTGCTCGTAGAAGCATACCCTCCAAGGAAATAGTTTTCACAGCAATAGCAGAAATGGAATTAATCCCAGTGGTCAGTGAGTTTCCCGATGTTTTCCCAGAAGAACTGCCGGGCATGCCACCTGACCGAGAGCTTGAGTTTGCAATAGAACTTGTGCCCGGAACCACACCAATACACAAGAAATATTATCGAATGTCGTCATCCTAGTTGGTGGAGCTAAAGAAATAGCTTGATGAAATGCTCCAAAAAGGATATATCCGCCCTAGTTCCTCGCCATGGGGATGACCCGCTATTTTTGTGGACAAGAAAGATGGAAACCTTTGTATGTGTGTGGATTACCGACAGTTCAATGATGTCACGATCAAGAACAAATACCCTCTGCAAAGAATTGATGATTTGTTTGATCAACTCAGTGGAGCCAAGGTATTCTCAAAGATTGATTTGAGGACTGGATATTACCAGCTCAAAATTAAAAAGGAGGATATTCCCAAGACCGCGTTCACCACTCGCTACGGTCTTTATGAATATACTGTCATGTCCTTCGGCCTCACCAATGCCCCCTCCTTCTTCAGGCACATGATGAACGAAGTGTTCATGGACTTCCTTGATAAGTTCGTGGTCGTCTTCATTGATGATATACTTATTTACTCAAGAAATGAAGAAGAGCATAAATGACACCTCCGCGCTGTGCTACAACGACTCCATGAGCACCAGTTGTACGCCAAGTTCAGTAAATGCGAGTTTTGGCTCAAGCAAGTTGGATTCCTCGGGCATATACTATCCGCTAAAGGAATAGCCATGGACCCAAGCAAAGTAAAAGACGTGCTCGACTGGTTGCCACCCGCCACCGTGTCTCAGATCTGGAGTTTTCTTGGATTAGCTGGATATTACCGTTGGTTTATTGAAGGATTCTCCAAGATTGCTAAGCCCATGATGGAGTTGCTTAAAAAGGATAAGAAGTTTGAATGGACGTCAGACTGTAAGAAAAGTTTCACCGAGTTAAAGAAACACTTAACAACTGCGCCGGTATTAACACTTCCAGATATCTACCACAGCTTTGACGTATATTGTGACGCTTCCCGGCAAGGACTTGGGTGCGTGCTTATGCAAGATGGCAAGGTAGTAGCCTATGCCTCATGGCAGCTACGACCCCATGAAGGAAATTACCCCACTGATGATTTGGAATTGGCCGCGGTAGTTCATGCTTTAAAAATTTGGAGACACTACCTCATTGGAAAAAGGTGCCAAATTTTTACCGACCACAAAAGTCTCAAATACATATTTACTCAGCCAGATTTAAATCTCCGTCAGCGAAGATGGCTGGAGTTGGTCAAGGATTATGATCTTGTAATAAATTTCCATCCGGGTAAGGCCAACGTGGTTGCTGATGCACTCAGTCGAAAGCCCGTCAGTTTAAACGTCATGCTCGAATCTCTGCCATCCGAAGTGAAAGAAGAAATTGCTCAGCTCAACCTGGTCATTGTTGGGGCTGGTCTTGCCAATATTCGGACGTTCACTCCTACCCTGGAGGAAGAAATCCGCAAGGCCCAGCCAGGCGATGCCAAACTAGAGAAACGCATCAAGTCATCCGATTTCTCGAAGGATCAGTACGGTACCCTCCGATTCAGGGGAAGGATTTGTGTGCTTAATCAAGCTGACCTAAAGCAGAAAATTTTGTCATAAGCCCACGAGTCCTCGTATTCAATCCACCCTGGAGGCACAAAAATGGATGAAGACCTTCGACAAATATTCTGGTGGGATGGAATGAAGAAGGACATTGCTTATTTCGTGGCCTGTTGCGACATATGCAACAAAGTTAAGGCGGAATATCATAAACCAGCCGGACTTCTCCAACCACTGCCCGTGTCACAATGGAAATGGGACGATGTTTGTATGGATTTCATCACAGGATTACCTAGGACCCGACGATCCAATAATGCGATCTGGTTCATAGTGGATACATTAACCAAGGTGGCTCACTTCCTCCCAGTCAAAACCTCATACCGAGCAGATGAGCTTGCCCGACCATATGTATCCAGGATTGTCAGTCTACATGGAGTTCCCAGGACCATCACTACTGACCGAGGTTCGCTTTTCACCTTGGCTTTCTGGACCCGTCTCCATCAAGCCCTTGGGACGGAACTAAAATACAGCACCGCATATCATCCTCAGACGGATGGGCAAACAGAAAGAGTAAATCAAATACTCGAAGATATGCTCCGAGCCTGTGTATTAGCCCAAGGACCACAATGGGAAGATTGCTTGCCGTTCTCGTATAACAATTGATTCCAGACCAGTTTAAAGATGTCACCTTATGAAGCTTTGTATGGCCGTAAGTGCTGCACTCCATTAAATTGGTCTCAAACCGGAGATAGCCGTATTTTCGGAATGGATATCATGCTGGAAGCCGAAAAGAAATCAAAGAGATCCGAGATAGATTATAGCTAACCAAAATCGCGAGAGAAAAGTTATTATGATGCAAAGCACCGGCAGATCAGTTTTGAACCCGGAGAGCATGTCTACCTTCGAGTCACGCCCATGAAGGGAGTAAGAAGGTTCCAAACCCGTGGAAAATTGGCACCCAGGTTTATTGGACCATTCCCCGTCATGACCCGAGTGGGGGCTGTGGCATATCAGTTGGAGCTGCCTCCGGAACTGTCCGACATGCACAACCTGTTCCACGTTTCACAACTGCGACGATGCATCTCACCACCTAAGAGAAAGACCAATTTGGCAGAGACAGAGCTGGCAAAGGATTTGACCTATGAAGAGAGGCCAGTGAAAATTTTGGATCAGATGGAAAGAGTCACTTGCAGTAAGTCACGGAAATTTTATAAGGTTTAATGGATGCATCATACCGAGTCAGAATCAACTTGGGAATCAGAAGAATTTCTAAGGGCATGTTATCCAGAATGGTTTTCCCAAGCAACCGAGTCTCGAGGACGAGATTCATTCTAAGTGGGGGAGGTTTGTCACAACCTGGTTTTTGCCCTCTTTTATTTGCCTGACTTTCATCTGAGTCGGTTTTGAATTTGGAGTTTTGAATCATTCCATTTGGACTTGACCACTTGGATAACCCTTGATTTTAACCCAAGTGCCGCCTCTCCTCTTCTAATCCATCATTTCACTCCTGGCCAACCCAATAAAATTGTTTGGAATATTTTTCTTAAATGAAAAATATTCATTTTGCCTCTTAAACCCTAGCTAAACTCTTTGACCTCCAAAGCAACCATCATTTCTGATGCCCTAAAAATCTTGAGAAAAAGCCCAAATATTCTTTGGACCCTAGGGCACATTTCTGAGCAAAAATATTTCACCACTTTTTGGAGTATTTTTGCTACAGAAAATATTTTCACTTCTGGGCTGAAATGGTAGTTTCTACAGCAACTACCTTTTTACTAGCTCCAATGTAACTGGTTTTCCCTGTGCTTATTCACCTTAGTAAGAGTCAGTAAAACCCCAAAGATCATCCCTTGAAACCTTGTGGTTTGACCACAATAACTATTCAAAGTTTCTATCCAGTAACTAAACATCTTCACCATTTCACTTCTACTACACCTGGAAACAAACCGAGCCGTGGTAACACCTAAAGTTACCAAGGACTACACGCCAGACATCACGGTTTGTGCAAATGTGGCCTGATGTCACGGTTCACGCCGTGACCGCGTTCGTCCGAGGGTGCTGGCATGCCAAACGTGCGCTCTGCGCGTCGCCAGCGCCTCTGTGGCGTGCGTGCATGCTGCTCGGCCAGCCTGGGCGTGTCCCCTCGCGCCACCATCCTCATCTCCACCTCCTTTACTCCTCCCTGCCGCTCGCCGATGCCGGAGCTCGTTGCTGCGAGCACGGGCATGGTCCGGCCAACGGCACAGTGCCCGCGCACTGTGTTCGTCCCTTTCCTCCGTGCTCCTATGCTCGTCCGCGTCCGTGCACAGCTCTCGCGTGACCTCGTCGCCTTCCCCCCTCTCTCTCTGGCACCATTCGTCGCCGGGCGCCGGCGACAGTTGTCCTCCAGCGGAGCCCGAGCCCTCCTCGCCGCCCTGCCTATAAATAAGCCCATCCGCAGCCTCTTGGAGCACCGCACCTCACCACCACTCCCTCCTATAGCCACTAGAAGTAGTAGCCCGGCCGGGCAGGCCGCAGGCTGCCGTCCCCGAGCCGAGCTTGCGGGCGATCCCCACTAGATTGACCCCGCAGCTCCAGCTACTCCCAAGCCGAGGCGACCCCGCCAGGGCCTCCGCCTCTCCTCTATGAAGCTAACGCGCCAAGCCCGAGCCTCTGGAGCCGCCCCTAGCCGCCGTCTTCCTCATCTCCGGCGACCACCGTGTTCTGCCTCCGCTTGCAAGGAAGAATCCGACATCGTCCGTTCACCATTTGCCAAGCCCCGCGTACGGGCAGTTGCGCAAGAGCCTTCTCCGTCAATCCCTCCCTCTCGTTTCCCTCCAAGATGCCTCAACGCTGGCGTAAGCTCCGGCGAAGCACCGCGCCTCTCTGTTTTCTTTCCCCCTCCCTCTGGCCTAACAAGTGGGGCCCGCTAGTCAGCCACTCATAACACGCGCGAAGCGGTATGAGTGGTGGTGCCCTGGGAAAATATGCCATCGACGTCACCCCCTCTCTATTTTTCTTTTTCAAATTTAATTAAATTCAAGTAGCATTCAAAGAGCCATAACTTTTATTCTACAAGTCCAAATACAGTGATCCTTTTTGCATTGTGTTCTTTGTCCAAAAATCTAACAGCTCCCAAAAGATGGGATTTTTCCTTGCTGTCTAGATTTTCTGGAAATTTTCAAAAGATTTCTTGATATTTTCAATTGTGGTTTTTGAATGTTTTTTAGAGGAACCAGCTTGTCTTGAGGATTACCAGGAGCCTTGTGAACCTCATCAGTACTAAGGCAAGCCACAGTAACATCTTCATGGTGCCACTTCAATATTTTTGATTTTCATACTTGAACCTATGAATATTGATGCATTTAAAATAGTTATATAATAAATATATTCTGTTATATGCTTGTTATGTTAAAATACTTGAACTTCAGTATGTTTGAAGTAAATTGTTGTTAAGATTATGAGGACTTAGTTGAAAGAGTTAAATAAATAATATGGTCATAGAATTGGATGAGTACTTTACATATTATTTTGCATGAGGTATAATGATGGTCATTGCTAGAAATAGTTCTAGTATGAGCAAAGAGAGATTTTAACCAGTATAGTAGCATGAGTTTATGATTGCTCCGTGGGAGCGTAGTTGGTGCAGTTTTGCACGGTTATGTGATGCATATGTTAAGTGGTGCATGGTATGGCAATATGACACCGGTTATTTTATTTTCACATTAAGTTGAACCTAATTAATAATTCAACTTGAACATGTTGTTGACTGGGTCATGGTGCCACTGAAACAAGTCTTTCCCAGTGCAACCACACTTGCCAGTATGGGACGGCCTTAATGTGTTTCATTGTTGTGCCTCTGGTCGGTACCTCAATTTAATGAAGGTTATGGGCGTGCTGTACCTTGGCCCGGTAGGCAAGCATAACCTTGTGAGCCCATTGTTAAGTTATGTTTGGTACCGGATCCCAGTGTAGATCATGGCCACGACGGTGGTCGAGGTGTCTGGAGGTAGATACGGGGCCACCCAGGACTAGCCCAATGGGGTCTGAGTCGGAGGGGCCGGGAGAGTGTCATGACAGTGAAATGGTTTCGTCGGAATGCTGTTGGTCCACTCGGGTGGGAGAGTGAGGCCATGGGTTCTGTAGTGTGGGTACAGTGTACTAACCTCTGCAGAGTGTTTTTAATCTATCGATAGCCGAGGCCACGGATACGGACACACTCGAAAGTAAGGTACACCATGGGTCAACACTTAATAAATATGCACACTAATTGCACCTAGGATGACAGTGAGGTCATCGTGTTGATTTGGACATGAGTTGTCGGGTTGTGATCACCGTAAGGATCACGGGCCACGAGTTGGTTGGGTTGTGGTCGCCGTAAGGATCACGGGCCACGAGTTGGTCGGGTTGTGATCGCCGTAAGGATCACGGGCCACGAGTTGGTCGGGTTGTGATCGCCGTAAGGATCACGGGCCATGAGATGGTTGGGTTGTGATCGCCGTAAGGATCATGAGTATGTGTTGGTAATATTATGTTTGTTGGTCACACCGGGTAAGCAAGTCGGGAGAATGAGTATCTGTTGAGCACTGTCACAGCATGTTGGTTATATAGTCGCATTGTTTATTAAATTGGATAAATATCATAATATTGTCTATCATCTTGTTATGTTTATTGTGAGCTTGCAAGTACATTCAATGTACTGACCTGGCGTGTCATGCCAGATTTCAGGAAAGTTCCGTTGGAAAGGAGTGCTGTCCGAGTCTAGACCGTGTCCACGTCAGTGTCCTTGTGCTATGGAGTCCCGCTAGGACGTTGTTCCGCTGCCGAATAGTTGTCATGATCGAGGCCCCTTTATCTTCACTAAATAATGTACACATTGTTCAGCCGCACCGTGTGTGCTGCTTGGCCTCGCTAACTGTTGTAATATGAACTATGCTCCGCTAGCATGAATAAAGCAGTTGTTTTCTGTACCATGTTGTTGTGTGTTGCCAGAAGACAAGGTCTCTGGGCTGGCAATGCAAGGTAAACCTGTCGCTCTGAGCCGGGGTGCCACAACGCTAGAATTTTCCAGCGCCCCCTTGAAGAAGCTTTATAGCTGGCGTCCCAAATCCCTTGCTCAAGAAGACAGTGCGGAGGTGATGAGATTGGTAAACAAGGTCAAGGTACTGACCCATTCCGGACTCTCCATAATGGAAGTTATGGCTATTGTGATACAGAGATGCATCCAGCCACTTCAGTCCATGGTATCTCCCTTATAGAACTATAACAGGGAGGACGACGCATCCCGCTACAGGCGAAAAGGTCCGGATAGTCAAGTCACGTTAGCCGCAACATTGGCCGACCATTAAAAAGGAGAAGAAGAAGATTTCCTTCGTTGAAATTGCCGAGAGGCATACTCCATGTATACTCCCATTGAATGCATATGTTTTCTAACCGCTTAGTGCTTTTTTACCTATTGAGATTCATCGACCGAATACCCTAGCTATATATATATATATAGTGATAGAGGCAAATTGTCGAGAACATTAACTGTTCCGCCCCCCAGCCAGAGGATCTTGCTCGTAATGAAGACCCCAGATTCCGTGAGGATTCGGACATATTTGTAGAGTTCGAAGATGGAGTCCACTATCAGGCAAGTCTTGACGACTCGGAGGTGGTCATCATGGCTGACTACCCTGACCTCTATCCCTTCGTGAAGGTAAGTATTTGGAAATTGTATCCGCACGGAAGAGGGATACTTCTACTCCTCTCTTCATCCTCCGCATTGGACCATGTTTCACAGGATCGGTGCTCAGCGAGCCTTACTCAGGGGAGGGCGACCAAGAAAAGGTCAGCACCTTCGCGGAAGGGTCGTGCAAAGCGAAAGGAGGTCGGCAGCGCAACTAAACCTGTTCCACCACCAAAAAGGTATATTTTTCTTTTTAATATTCAGTCACGAAGCTGGACTGTCATTTGAATCCTTCCTCTATCAGTGCAGGAGGGGTATACGGCGAATCATGAGTAAGATCCCAGCTAGCCAAGCTACGGCTAGTCCGGCGCCAGAGATACCAATCGGAACGGGGGCGCATGCTGATGCGGCACAGACTCGTTCGTCTCATGGAGAGCCGGATGAGATGTCCGTGACCAACTCTAAAGTCGATAATGCGATGAACCATTGTCACTTAAAAGAAGCCTTGCATGCCCCTAGAGCCGGAGTTTAACGCCCTAAGCACTATAGGTGCATATATTCGAGCTGCCCGGGACGGACTCACCGGGGTTTCTCGCCTGTTCTCAGATGACATGCAGGTACAAATCTTTATGAACTTAGTAGATAGATAGTAGTAGCCCCCGAGACTTAAAGCGGGTGGACAAAACCGATTTGAGGATAGTGATGACCGCATGTTCTCAAGGAGAAGAACTTTGCTTTGAACCGGGTGAGGGAGTCCTAGACTAAGTGGTCCTCAGACAGCCGGACTATATACTTTGGCCGGACTGTTGGACTATGAAGATACAAGATAGAAGACTTTGTCCTGTGTCCGGGTGGGACTCTCCTTTGCGTGGAAGGCAAGCTTGGCGATTTGGATATGTAGATTCCTTTCTCTGTAACCGACTTTGTACAACCCTAGTCCCCCTTGGTGTCTATATAAATCGGAGGCTTTAGACTTCTAGGGTTTAGCCACAACAATCATAACCTCATAGGCTAGACTTCTAGGGTTTAGCCATTACGATCTCGTGGTAGATCAACTCTTGTAATAATCATATTCATCCAGATCAATCAATCAGGAAGTAGGGTATTACCTCCATAGAGAGGGCCCGGACCTGGGTAAACATTGTGTCCCCCGCTGAGGGAGTCCTGGATTAGGGGGTACTCGGACAACCGGACTATGTACTCGTGCCGGACTGTTGGACTATGAAGATACAAGATTGAAGACTTCGTCCCGTGTCCGGGTGGGACTCTCCTTTGCGTGGAAGGCAAGCTTGGCAATTCGGATATGTAGATTTCCTTCTCTGTAACCGACTCTGTGTAACCCTAGCCCCCTCCGGTGTCTATATAAACCGGAGGGTTTAGTCCATAGGACCAGAACAATCATAATCATAGGCTAGCTTCTAGGGTTTAGCCTCTACGATCTCGTGGTAGATCAGCTCTTGTAATACTCATATCATCAAGATCAATCAAGTGGGAAGTAGGGTATTACCTCCATAGAGAGGGCCCGAACCTGGGTAAACATTGTGTCCCCCACCTCCTGTTACCATTAGCCTTAGACGCACAATTCGGGACCCCCTACCCGAGATCCGCCGGTTTTGACACCGACATTGGTGCTTTCATTGAGAGTTCCACTGTGTCATCACAGTAAGGCTTGATGGCTCCTTCACTCATCTACAACGATGCGATCCAGGGTGAGGTTTTCCTCCCCGGACAGATCTTCGTATTCGGCGGCGTCACGCTGCTGGCCAACTCGCTTGGCCGTCTGGAGCAGATCGATAGCTACGCCCCTGGCCATTAGGTCAGGTTTGGGAGCCTGAACTACACCGCCGACATCCGCGGAGACTTGATCTTCGACGGATTCGAGCCCACGACAGGTGTGCCGTACAGTCGCGATGAGCATGGCTTAGACCTGCCATCGGACAGTGTTCAGGAGAACGCACCTGTAGCTGCCCTGGCCTTAGATCCGGAGCAGATCGTGCCATCCGAGGATGAGTGGAGAGACCCCGCCCCAAAGGTCGCACACTCATCATCGATAGAGCCGAACACAGACTTCACCTCCAATGAAGTCTACGTCATCGGACCCTTGGACTCGTCTCCGGCCATAGGCTCCGAACCGTGCGCATCCGTGCCCATCGAATCTGATTGGGCACCGATCATGGAGTTTACCTCCGCGGATATCTTTCAGCACTCGGCCTTGGGCGACATGCTAAATTCACTAAAATCCCTCTCCCTATCAGGAGACACTTGGCCGAACTATGTCCGGCTTGTGTGGGAAGCGGACAACAAAGAAATTCGTTCCCCACCCACCACCCACTTAATAGCCACTTTCGATGACTTAATCGACATGCTTGATTTCGACTCCGAAGACATCGACGGTATGGACGAAGACGCCGGAGAAGAACACGAACCACCGCCCATAGGGCGCTGGATAGCCACCTCATCATATGATATATATATGGTGGACACGCCCAAATAAAGCAATGGCGACGAGGCAACGGAGGATAATCCCCTCGAGAAGCAATCTAAGTGCCGGCGGCGCCGCTCTAAGTCCCGCCATAGAAAAAATGGCGATACCAACACAAGAGACAATAGCACTCCGGATGGTGCCAAAGACGAAAACAATCCCACCCAGCCAAGCTTCGAGCAAGCCGGACGGGAGGATGGGCAAGTTAGCCCTGATAAACAGGCAATGCATGGAAACTCGAAGGATGATAATTACATGCCCCTCTCCGAAGATGAGGTGATCCTCGGCGACAAAGAATTCATTGTGCCTGAGGACCCCATCGAGCAGGAGCGCTTCAAGCGCCGGCTTATAGCCACTGCAAAAAGCCTGAAGAAAAATAGCAGCAACTTCAAGCTGATCAAGATCTGCTAACTGATAGATGGACCGAGGTCCTAGCAGCCGAGGAATAAGGACTCAAGCGGCCAACCAAAAGTTACCCAACACGCAGGTTGTTACCTCAATTCGTGGAGGAGTTACTAGAGCATACACTACCAGCGCAGGATGCGGCTGACCGGCCACCCCATGGCCGAGACAAAGTGGTGTATCAGCTCAAACACCAGCCCACACCCCGTTGCCAAAAAACCAAAACACGAAGGCCTGGGGCTACACGCATGACCTGTGAGACGAATTGGAAAACAAAGCAGGAAAGTCAAGATCGATCTACGGATCACGGGGGCGCGCCCCAACGCGTGACGATGACCGCCACGCCGGATATACTAAAAATAAATCCTACCGGGCCGAATATAACAGACAAGACTCAGTTGAACTGCATCGTGATGTAGCCCGTCGTAGAGGCGCCACACACCCCTTATGCTTCACTAACGAAGTAATGGAGCATGAATTCCCAGAAGGGTTTAAGCCCGTGAATATTGAGTCCTACGATGGGACCACAAACCCAGCGGTATGGATAGAACATTTCCTTCTCCACATTCACATGGCCCGCGGGGATGATCTACATGCCATCAAGTACCTCCCACGAAAACTCAAGGGACCGGCTCGGCATTGGCTGAATAGTTTGCCGGCAAACTCCATTGGAAGCTAGGAGAACCTGGAAGATGCATTCCTGGATAACTTCCAGGGCACTTATGTGCGACCACCGGATGCAGATGATTTAAGTCACATAAGCCAAGAGCCTGGAGAGTCAGCCAGGAAATTCTGGAATCAGTTCCTAACTAAAAAGAACAAAATTGTTGACTGTTCGGATGCCGAAGCCTTAGCGGCCTTTAAGCATAACATCCGGGACCAGTGACTCGCCCGACACCTAGGCCAAGAGAAGCAGAAGTCCATCGCAGCCCTCACGACACTCATGACCCGCTTTTGCGCAGGCGAGGACAGCTGGCTGGCTCGTGGCAACATCACATCAAGAAACTCAGGCGATTCAGACGCTAGGGATACCAATGGCAAGCCACGACGAAATAGACACAAGCGTTGCAACAATGGTGATAATGCTGAAGACACGGCCGTCAATGCTGGATTCAGTGGCTCTAAGTCCGGTCAGCGGAAGAAGCCATTCAAAAGAAACAATCCAGGCTCATCTAGTTTGGACCGCATACTAGATCGATCATGTCAAATTCACGGCACCCCCGATAAACCAGCCAACCACACCAACAGAGAATGCTGGGTGTTCAAACAGGCCGGCAAGTTGAATGCCGAAGACAAGGAAAATGGGCCGCATAGTGATGACGACGAGGGGCCCCGGCTGCCGAACACAGAAGGATAGAAGAAATTTCCTCCCCTAGGTGCAAACAGTGAATAAGATATACGCAACCCATATTCCCATGCAGGAACAGAAGCGCGCACTAAGGGACGTTTATGCGATGGAGCTAGTCGCCCCAAAGTTCAACCCATTGTCCTCTTGTCTGATCACTTTCGATCCTAGGGACCATCCTACCATTATCCGTCATGGCGGTTCAGCGGCATTGGTCCTTGACCCATTCATCGACGGATTCCACCTTACACGAGTCCTCATGGACGGTGCAGCAGCCTGAACCTGCTCTATCAGGATACAGTGCGCAAAATGGGCATCGACCCCTTAAGGATCAAGCCCACAAAAACCACCTTCAAGGGTGTCATGCCCGGTGTGGAGGCCTGTTGCATGGGCTCAATCACACTGGAAGTGGTGTTCGGATCTCCAGATAATTTCCGAAGCGAGGAGTTAATCTTCGACATCGTCCCCTTCCGCAGTGGCTATCATGCACTGCTTGGACGAACCGCATTTGCTAGATTCAACGCGGTACCGCATTACGCATACCTCAAACTCAAGATGCCAGGACCTTGCGGGGTTATAACAGTTAATGGAAACACAGAGTGCTCGCTCCGCACGGAGGAGCACACTGCGGCCCTCGCGGCGGAAGTACAAAACAACCTTCTTAGGCAAACAGCCAATTCAGCAATAAAGAACCCGGACACCGTCAAGCGAGTCCGGAGTACCCCGCAACAGGATCATCCGGCATGTCGAGAGCTCGACTAGCAATCCAGCCTCCGTCCTAGTCCTAGACAAGCGGCGAAATTTGTGCTGTGCGTACATAATTACGCACTTAAAATACCATGGGTATAGGCGGAGACACGACTACAAAGCGGTCCACAATGTGGCTCAACCGCCCGAGGACCCGTACACCTTCACACTTATTCTTTCTTTCAGGCCCCTATTTTCTAGAGGATCCTCCGATAGCCTGATTATAGGACCCGTCACAGGATGGAAACACCAAGGAGGCAAGGAGCTTTGGCGTACAAGGGAATCGCCAGGTGGTCTCTGATAACGATCGCTATACCTGTTTTACATACCCACTCACAGCTCGCTCTTGGTTAAGACATGTCAAATAGTCCTATTATGCTTATCGCACTACTTGTATACATATGCCTTGACGTATCATTCAAATAACAATGGAAAATAATGAACATCATCAGCCTATTATTATATTTCTTTATCTTTCTCCTTGACTGTTTATTTATTACAAATTGCACCCGTACATTTTGGTACGTTCAACTCGCCAGGGGCTTCAGTGTACCCCATAACACGGCAAGAGAAATCCGAACACTTTCGACAGTGCGGCACCCCGAACTTATAGCATTATATGCATGAGCTCCGAATCATGTCTTGGGTCAATAGTTGGGTTTGCCCGGCTCCCATGTTTTGCCGCCTTACGTTCCGCTACATCGGCTAAGGTGGCACATGGAGAACGACTGCGATTGTGCCCCGGTTCTTCCAGACGAGCACCTCAATAGAGAAAGCCAAAAACTGACTATCATGATGCGGCGAGAGCTGGTCGCTATTCGAGAGGTCTCAAATCCTTGAAGATTCTTTCCGCTTCGGGCGAGAAATCGGCCTTGTCCGATTTAGGCGTGTATAGCGCCCCAAGTTCGGCCTTCCAAATACCAGGGGCTACGCCAAAATTTAAAATTATAGAACTTCTATGGCTAAGTGAGAATGATAAAGCTGTATACTCCGATTGCCTTGTTCATTGCGCTAGACACATCCTTAAAGGACCAAAAATTTGGATAAAGAGTGTTTAGATTTATCCTGAACACCCCGGTACTAGTTGAGGGAGTCCTGGATTAAGGGGTCCTCGGACAGCCGGACTATATACTTTGGCAGAACTGTTGGACTATGAAGATACAAGATTGAAGACTTCGTCACATGTCTGGATGGGACTCTCCTTTGCATGGAAGGCAAGCTTGGCAATTCGGATATGTAGATCTCCTTCTCTGTAGCCGACTCTGTGTAACCCTAGCCCCCTCCGATGTCTATATAAACCGGAGGGTTTAGTCCGTAGGACAACAACAATCATAATCATAGGCTAGATTCTAGGGTTTAGCATCAACGATATCGTGGTAGATCAACTCTTGTAATACTCATATCATCAAGATCAATCATGTAGGAAGTACGGTATTACCTGCATCGAGAGGGCCCGAACCTGGGTAAAACATCGTGCCCCCGCCTCCTGTTACCATTAGCCTTAGACGCACAGTTCGGGACCCCCTACCCGAGATCCGCCGGTTTTGACACCGACATTGGTGCTTTCATTGAGAGTTCCACTATGTCGTCACGGTAAGCCTTGATGGTTCCTTCAATCATCTTCAATGACGCACCGAACTCGCTTGGCCATCTGGAGCAGATTGATAGCTATGCCCCTGGCCATCAGGTCAGGTTTGGAAGCTTGAACTATACTGCCGACCTCGGCGGAGACTTGATCTTCGACAGATTCGAGCCCATGTCAGGTGCACCGAACGGTCACGACGGGCATGACTTTGATCTGCCATCGGATGGTGTTCGGGAGATCGCGCCTACGGCGGCGCCGGGAATCAATCCGGAGCAGATCGTGCCTTCCGAGGACGGGTGGATGGACCCCGCCATGGAGGCCGCGTACTCATCGGCGTTGGAGCCGAATATTGATCCCACCCCCTGTGAGGGTGGTGTCATCGGACCCTCGGACTCGTCGCCGGCTACAGGATCCAAACTGCGTACGTCCGTGCCTATCGAATCTGATTGGGCACAGGTCATGGAGATCACCGCCGCGGATATTTTTCAGCACTCGCCCTTGGGTGATGTGCGAAATTCATTAAGGTATATTTCCTTGTCGGGAGATCCTTGGCCGAACTATATCCGGCTCGAGTGGGAAGCGGCTGACGAAGAACTTTGTTCCCCACCCACCACCCACTTATTAGCCACTGTCGATGAGTTAACCGACGTGCTTGACTTCAACTCCGAAGACATCAACGGTATGGATGACGATGCAGGAGAAGAACAGGAACCATCGCCTATAGGGCGCTGGATAGGCACCTCATCATATGATATATATATGGTGGACGCCCCCAAAGAAAGCAATGGCAATGAGGCAACGGATGATAACCCCTTGGAGAAGCAATCTAAGCACCGGCATCATAGGCGCCGCTCCAAGCCCCGCCATAGCAAAAATAGCGATACCGGCACAAGAGATAACAATCCGGATGGTGCCGAAGACGAAAACAATCCTTCCCAGCTAGGCTTCGAGCAGGACGAGCAAGAGGATGGGCAAGCTAGCCCTAAGGAACATGCAACAGATGGAGAATCAGAGGATGATAATTGCATGCCTCTCTCCGAAGACGAAGTGAGCCTTGGCAACGAAGAATTCATCGTGCCTGAGGATCCCGTCGAGCAGGAGGGCTTCAAGCGCCGGCTTATAGCCACTGCAAAAATCCTGAGGAAAAAGTAGCAACAGCTTCAAGCTAAATAAGATCTGCTAACGGATAGATGGACCGAGGTCCTGGCTGTCGAGGAATATGTACTCGAGCGCCTTACCAAAAGTTACCCAAAGCGCAGGTTGCTACCTCAACTCGAGGAAGAGGCGTTAAAGCCCACACTACCAGTGCATGATGCAGCTGACCAGCCACCCCGGCATACCAGCCCGAAGTCCAGACCGCACCCCGTCGCCAATCAAACGATAATACTAAGGCCCGGGGCTACACGAAGGACCTGCGAGATGTATTGGAAAACAAAGCAGGATAGTCAAGATCGATCTACGGATCACGGGGGCGTGCCACAACACGTGACAATGATCGTCACGCCGGATACAATAAACCAAAGTCCGGTCGGGCCGAACACAACAGACCAGACTCACTAGAGCTACGGTGGGATGTAGCCCGGCATAGAGGCGCCGCACACCCCCTATGCTTCACTGATGACGTAATGGATCATGAATTCCCAGAAGGGTTTAAACCCGCGAACATTGAATCATATGATGGCACAACAGACCCCGCGGTATGGATTGAAGATTTTCTCCTCCACATTCACATGGCCCGCAGCGATGACTTACATGCCATAAAGTACCTACCACTTAAGCTCAAAGGACCAGCTCGGCATTGGCTGATTAGCCTACCAGCAAGCTCCATTGGCAGGTGGGAAGACCTGGAAGACGCATTTCTCGACAACTTCCAGGGCACTTATGTGCGACCACCGGATGCTGATGACTTAAGTCACATAACCCCCGATAAACCAGCCAACCACACCAACAGAGAATGCTGGGTGTTCAAATAGGCCGGCAAGTTGAATGCCGAAGACAAGGAAAATGGGCCGCATTGTGATGACGATGAGGAGCCCCGGCTACCGGACACAAGAGGACAGAAGAAATTTCCCCCCCAAGTAAAAACGGTAAATATGATATACGCAACCATATTGCCAAGAGGGAGCGGAAGCGTGCACTAAGGGACGTCTACACGATGGAGCCAGTCGCCCCAAAGTTCAACCCATGATCTTCTTGTCCGATCACCTTCGATCGCATGGACCATCCGACCTGTATCCAACATGGCGGTTCGGCCGCGCTGGTCCTTGACCCCATCATTGACGGATTCGACCTCACACGAGTCCTTATGGACGGTGGCAGCAGCCTGAACCTGCTCTATCAGGATACAGTGCACAAAATGGGCATCGACCCCTTAAGGATCAAGCCCACAGAAACCACCTTTCAAGGTGTCATGCCCGGTGTCGAGGCCTATTGCACGGGCTCAATCACACTGGAAGTGGTCTTCGGATCTCCGGACAATTTTCGAAGCGAGGAGTTAATCTTCGATATCGTCCCCTTCCGCAGTGGCTATCACACACTGCTCGGACGAACCGCATTTGCCAGATTCAATGCGGTACTGCATTATGCATACCTCAAGCTCAAGATGCCAGGACCTCACAGGATTATAACAGTCAATGGAAACACAAAGCGCTCCCTCCATACGGAGGAGCACACTGCAGCCCTCGCAGCAGAAGTATAGAGCAACCTTCTTAGGCAGACCTCCAATTCGGCAATAAAGCCCCCGGACTCCACCAAGCGAGTCCGGAGTACCCCACAACAGGATCATCCTGCACGTCGAGAGCTCGACTAGCAATCCAGCCTCCGTCCTAGTCCCAGTCAAGCAGCGAAATTTGTGTCAGGCGTTCAGAATTACGCACTTAAAATACCATGGGCATAGGCGGAGGCACGACCATGACATGGTCCACAATGCGGTTCGACCGCCCCGGGACCCACGCATCTTTGCACCTTTTTTTTCTTTTAGGTCCCTATCTTCACGAGGCTCTTTCGAAAGACCAACTATCGGACATAATAGCGCGACTGACACACCAAGAAGACAAGAAGCTTTGGCGTACAAGGGAATCCTCAGGTGGTCTCTGATAACAATCGTTATACCTGTTTTACATACCCGCACACAGCTTGCTCCTGGTCAGGATGTGTCAAACAGTCCTATTTTGCTTATTGCACTACTTCTATACGTACGCTTTGACGTACTATTTGAATACCAAGGAAAAATAATGTACAGCGTCAGCTTATTATTACATTCATTTACCCCTTTTTTCTTTACTGCTTATTATTGCACCCATACATCTTGGTATGTCTAGTTTCCCAGGGGCTTTAGTGTACCACATAACACGGCAAGAAAAGTCCGAATACTTTCGACAGTGCGGCACCCCGAACTTATAGCATTATATGCATCAGCTCCGAATCATGTCTTGGGTCAATAGTTGGGTTTGCCGGCTCCTATATTTTGGTACCTTATGTTCCGCTATATCGGCTAAGGTAGCACAGGGAGAACTACTGTGATTGTGTCCTGGTTCTTCCGGACGAGCACCTCAGTAAAGAAAGCCGAAAACTAACTATCATGATGAGGCGAGACCTGGTCGCTATTCGAGACGTCTCAAATCCTTAAAGATTTTTTCTACTTCGGGCGAGGAATCGGCCTTGTCCGATTTAGGCGTGTATAGCGCCCCAAGTTCGGCCTTCTAAACACTAGGGGCTTCACCAAAATTTAAAATTGTAGACTTCTATGGCCAAGTGAGAGTGATAAAGTTGTATAGTCCGATTGCCTTGTTCGCTGCATTAAACACCTCCTTAAAAGGACAATTTTTTTGGATAAAGAGTGTTTATATTTATCTCGAACACCCCAGTACAAGTTACATGGGGGCAGAAGCCGATGACTGGCCAACTCTCAAGATTTTATAAACGGTCGCACAGAAGGTAATATTTTAAATTAACAAGCGCCATATAGCGCACATGAACTCGTTTTCATATTACAAGGTGACTTGAGTACATTCAAACAAATATTACATCCTTCATACACTCATCCGCCACAAGGCGGGCTCCTTGTGCTTTGGCGGCCCCTCTGTCACCAGCTTCTCGGCATCCATCTTCGCCTAGTCTACTTTCGCACGGGCCAAGGCCCTGCGTGCACCTTCAATGCAGAAGGACCGCTTAATGACTTCAAGCCGCGGGCAGGCGTTCACCATCCACATGACAAGGCCGAAGTAGCTACCGGGCAGGGGCTCGCCAGGCCACAACCGGACTATGAAGTCCTTCATGGCCAGTTCGGCCGCCTTGTGAAGTTCGACCAGTTGCATCAGCTGGTCGCTCAAGGGCATCGGATGTTCACCAAAACAACTTATCCGTCGAGCTCCCTTCCTCAGCTCGGTAAAACTCCGCGGCATCAGAGATGCTGTGCGGCAGTTCTACGAATGCTCCTGGAGAGCTCCGAATTTGGGTAAGTAAAATGAAAGTCTCCTTCACATGCTTGCTTTGCATAATGAAAGCCTTACCCGCCGCTATCTTCTTGGCCGCCTCAATCTCCTAGAGGGCCTTCTGGGCTTCGACCTTGGCGTCTTGCACGCTCTGACAGGCCTTCGCAAGCTCTGACTCTTGCGTCTTGGAGTCACGCTCCAAGGTCTCGAATTTCTTGACGAAATCCTAGACCTCTTGCTGGACCTCATTAACCCGAGCCTCTTGTTTTTCGCGCTCGATGCACTCCTTGGCCGCTTTGTCCTCGGCCTCGGACAGCGCCTTCTTAAGGGCCGCCAATTCGGTAGTGGCCCCTATTATTCACACGACGCTTCTATTAGCGCCAACAATCTATCCTTTATATAACATTCAGACGGGGTATCACTTAGCTTTTTTCTCCTCGAGCTGCCTCTTCACGAGATCGAGCTCTTCTTCGGCCCGCCCCAGGTTCTGCTTCTGTCCGGAGACCTCCGCAGTGAGGGCGGCGGCGGCTAGCAGCGACGCTTGCTTATTCACATAGACATAATATGATTAGTCTCCTGGTAATAATAAGTGATCCTCTGTTCGGCCTTTCTTTCCGAACACCAAACAGAGCATTAGGAGCTATTGTCTGTACAGTGAAAATTTCTCATTATTTAATTACTTACCTCAAAGCATGTTAAGAGGCTGGCGCAGGCTTTGGTCAATCTGCTTTTTCCGGACTGAACTTTCGCAATCACCGTACTCATCAGAGTACGTTGTTCTTAATCAATGGAAGCGCCTTGAA
Source organism: Triticum aestivum (assembly GCF_018294505.1). Taxonomy (NCBI): domain Eukaryota; kingdom Viridiplantae; phylum Streptophyta; class Magnoliopsida; order Poales; family Poaceae; genus Triticum; species Triticum aestivum. The sequence goes on along the minus strand of NC_057795.1, from coordinate 240,604,055 downwards.
GCGTTTCCAACAAGTTGTCCGATGCCTCTGGATGGACAGAGGTCATCGGCACAGGTGGCTCGCCCTCCTTAACGAGAGGCTGCCTGCCTGAAACCGGAACCACGGGAGGTTCCGGCGCAGTATCCGGCTGGGGGCCAAGCTTGCTGCGGCCCCCCTCATCAGAATCCATTGGGGATCTTCCCCCCATGATCCCGACATCGGGGGTTTCGCCTTGAGGCGCCTCCAGAACTATCTCCGCCTGGCCCGGTATCCTCTGAGATAACACTTCAGTGTCGTCTGCGAGTCGGAGAGTGGAGGCCGTCGAGAGCGAATCGCTGTTCATCATCGACGAGCTCAAAGACCCGTCCGGGGAAGATAGGTCGATGCGGGCTTTGGACAGACTACATGAACATATCTTAACACGATAAGAAGGCATAAAGGTAAACATGCCATAAATATTATGGTATCCAGATACTTACGAACTCGCTAGGGGCTTGTCCCTGGGTAGACACTCTTTGTCCCTGTAGGCAGCTGTCGTGGAGTGGTCCGATGGGAGGGTCCTTCCCTTCTTGGACCCTTTGGCCTTCCCGGATTGGGCGGCCTTCCTTTTCTTCTCCCCCTCGGTTTGGGGGAGGGGATTTTCCTCTTCCTCCTCCTCGTTTTTGTTGGAGTGCGCCTCGGTGTCTTCAGACGATGAGTCCGACACAACCTTGCGCCGAAGACCTTTCCTGCTCCTTGTGGCCTTCTTCTTGGCCTTCTTCTCCGGCACCTATTAGGGCGCCTGATGAGGACATCAATACCATTGTTACACCCACAACCCCTGCTGCTATACATACTGAACCAATTACTAGAGCTCGCACACGCCAACTAAATTACCAGGTACTTTCATTTCTTGGTAATGATTCTAATGTTCATGAGAATATGATGCTGCCTAAATTGGATACATTTGTTTTGCTTACAAATGAAGGGCCTAGCTTGGAGAAGGATGAACATTGGAGCAAGAGAAAGCATGGAGATGATGGCATGCGCAAGGGGAACAAGAACGGAGTTACGAGTGATGATTTCAGGTCTTTGAAGCCACCATAACGAGTGCATGAAGCCTTGGACAAAATATACAAGATGCCACTTCATAAATTTCGTCCAGAGGCTATTATAGGTGATGCGTCACCTTTTTATTGGGCCAGGCCCATGTAATTTCGAAATACATTAGTATAGGCTATTTTTAGAGTCCGTATGTGTGGGGAAACAAGAGATAGGGTTGATTTCGGACCCCTCCACCAAGGGCCACGAAATTCCCCCTCTCTTCCTCCATATATACAGCCCTTAGGGCATCGTTTAGACTTTGGGTTTTGTTTAGATTAAAGTTCGCCATAGCTGCAACTTCGCGTACTTCGTTTGTGTTCAATGACTAGACAAAGGCGTCACAGAACCCCACCTTGATCAATAAAGCTTTGATCTTATATTCGCAATATCCAGATTGCAATCTCAGTTTCTTGCTTGTTCTTCGTTTGCTCGCAGGAAACAGACCCTCGTGGTCAGGTTGATCGTGCTCCGGCGTGGTCAATAACCTCTCAGAGTTGGTTTAGCGATTGCTAAGGCGCGACGTCCTCGCACGTTCGTAGTCGGATCGTCAAAGTCGACTTCCACCAAAGCGAAATCCATCATCTCATCGAAAGACGAGACACCTTTGCCTCTATCAAGTGGTATCAGATTTCGAGGTTGCTCAGTGAGATTTTACAGTTTTTCGTAGTTTAGATCGAGTCTGTTCTTCATACCTACAGTCCATGAAAAAGCCACAAAAAAATTAGGGTTAGTTCATCATATCCGAACCAATCTGAGCCTTTGCATAATATTTTTAGGGTTTTGCTTTGTTGAATTTGCGGTTGCATCGTCGTGTCTAGTTGCTAGTCTTAGCGTCTAGTCTTTTAGAGTTTCGAGTTCTGGTCATAAGTTGTCACGCCGCCACCGCACCATCATCATCACTCCTGCCACCTACCACCACCGCTCCGAATCCGTATCCATATACCACCACCAATCCGTGTCCATATACCACCACCGATCCTTATCCATATACTACTACCGCTACCACCACCGCTGCCATATACCACCACCATATATCCACCACCAATCCGAGTTCCTTGCATATTAGGTTTGTTTTCGAGATTCATCTAGTTTCCGATTCGTGTTTCCTTGCCGGAGTAGGTTTCGGAAAAAAAAAGAGTCCGGAAACCACCCTCCGTTTAGGCCCAAAATTTTCCGAAAACGCACTTGTCGAAATTTTTTCGAGCTATCCTATTTTTAGGTGTTTCTAAGCGTATTGAGACAGTCGGCGTTATAGAAAGTTTTTTTGACCCATTTCTAGTTTTTGGGTCCGGGCAGTCGAAAAAAAAAATTTGGTCGAAAATATAATTCCGTGCCCATCCTGTCAGTTTGACCTGGGAAGAGTTTTGAGACACTCGCCATTATAGTGATTTTTCGCAAAAAAAAGAGCGAAAAAAAATTCCAGAGTGTGCTTTTCCCTTGTTTACGTGGAGCGCCGTGATTTTGTTAGTGTTCTAGGCTCGCGTCTCTAGCACGGTCTAGCCTAGGACCAGCACCGTACCGTCGTTGAGCGTTTATTCAACTTTGCATCTCTGAATTGATTATTGCTAACCCTTTTTGCTACCATATTATAAGCCTTCCCAGCTCCACATACATCTACGTCGTGCGTTTGACTCTCCCTGGTAATCACTCTATCCAAGCTATGAGAGTTTTGACTACAACGGTTCCCGGTCACCGCCTGCTGCTGGGTAAGAACTCGTAAGAATTTGAGATTTGCTTCACGGATTTGTGACACCCACCACCACCTCTTGTTAGTAGTCTGTAGGATCATATTCTGTGTGTTTCTATTGCTGCTAACCATGCCAGGATCACAAGCCGACGAGACTGACTAGGAGAACATGATGAATAAGGATTTGCATGATAAATTTCAGCAAATGATGAGTGGACAGGTGCAAGATGTGTTAAACAGATTTGAAGAGGCCATGGAGAAGATAGATGGCATGGAGAAGAGTTCAAAACAAAGCTCGATAACAAGTTTAATGAATTGCGCGCGCGTCTTCCACCACCACCACCTGCTGCACCTAACGCACCTCTCCAACAACAACAACAACGACTACCTCCAAGTCGTGAAACAGACCTCCGCCGAGCGAGCCGTGTCCCTCTTGCGTTTTGCCAAACTGTTGGTGCTGCTGTTGATACTTCTGTGGCTCCTGCTGCTGATGCGGAGGAGGATGATTATGTGGGAGATTACGAGGATGAGGTTGATCAAAATCAGAACTACGTGCAACCACCTGCAGTACACCCACCAGGTTGTCCACATGCAAATATTCGCAATGGTAGGCCTGCACCACCACCTCAGGTACGAGATGATGTCCATATTCCTAAACTGAAATTGAATATTCCACCATTTGAGGGTAGATATGTTCCTGATATATATCTTACTTGGGAGTTAGAAACTGAACAACGATTTACATGTTTACAATATCCTGAGGAGAGACGGGTTGCTGTTGTTGTTTGTGCTTTCACTAGTTTTGCATGTGTATGGTGGTCTGAACATTGTAGATTATATCCTATTCCAACTACTTGGGCTGCTTTGAAAACTGCTATGCGTACGCGTTGGGTTCCACCATATTATCAACGTGAATTGCTTCAAAAATTGCAGCGTTTAAGACAAGGGAAAAATTCTGTAGAAGAATATTATCAGGAATTACAAACTGGCATGATTAGATGTGGTATTGTTGAGGAGAATGAAGCTATGCTTGCACGTTTTCTGGGTGGATTAAATAGAGAGATTCAGACCATTCTAGACTATAAGGAGTATACTAATATCACTCGTTTATTCCATCTTGCTTGTAAAGCTGAACGTGAAGTGCAAGATCGACAAGCATTGGCGCGAACTAACTTTTCTGCAGGCCGACCTTCATCATGGACACCGTGTGCATCTTCTACTTCAACTGCGCCAACACCTCAATCAGGTGCCTCCTCCAGCCATGATACAAGAAAACAGGCACAACCACCATTATCTGCCAAGAGTGCACCTGCCGGGCCTGCACAGAGTTCTTCTTCTTCCATGGCATCAACAAGGCACACAACTGATATTATTTGTCATCATTTTAAGGGAGGAGGTCATTATGCGAGAGAATGCAAATCTCAGCGTGTGATGATTGCTACCGAGGATGGTCGATATGAGTCTGCTAGTGACTATGATGAGGAGACTTTGGCTCTTATTACACGTGAAGAACATGGTGGAGATGATTCTGATCATGAGACGCAATACATGGCTCCTGAAGATGCTGACAGGTATGAATGTTTAGTTGCTCAACGTGTTTTGAGTGTGCAGGTCACACAAGCTGAGCAAAATCAGAGGCACAATTTGTTCCATACTAAGGGAGTTGTGAAGGAACGTTCTGTGCACGTCATCATAGACGGAGGTAGCTACAACAACTTGGCTAGCATGGAGATGGTAGAGAAGCTTTCTCTCACCACAAGACCACATCCACATCCTTACTACATCCAATGGTTCAACAACAGCGGCGAGGTTAAGGTAACACGTATTGTTCGTGTGCATTTTAGTATCTCTACATATGTTGATTATGTTGATTGCGATGTGGTACCTATGCAAGCATGTTCCTTATTACTTGGTAGACCATGGCAATTTGATAAAAAAATTGTACACCATGGTAGAAACAATCAATATACTCTTGTTCATAAGGATAAAAATATTACTTTGCTTCCTATGACTCCTGATTCTATTTTGAAAGTTGATATTAATAGAGCTAATAAAGCAAAACAGGAGAAGAATAAGAGTGAAAATCAGATTGTGGCAAAAGAACTTGAGCAACAAATGAAGCCTAATAATAAACCATCTAGTGTTGCTTCTGAAATTAAATTGAAAAGTGCATGTTTATTTGCCACCAAATCTGATATTGATGAGCTAGATTTCAACAAATCTATTTGCTATGCTTTTGTGTGCAAAGAGGCATTATTTTCATTCGAGGACGTGCCTTCCTCTTTGCCTCCTACTGTCACTAACATTTTGCAGGAGTTTGCTGACATCTTTCCACAAGACCTGCCACCGGGATTACCGCCTATTCGGGGGATTGAGCATCAGATTGACTTAATTCCCGGTGCTTCACTGCCAAACCGTGCGCCATACCGTACCAATCCAAAGGAGACGAAGGAGATTATGCGTCAAGTACAAGAGCTTCTCGACAAAGGTTATATACGTGAATCCCTTAGTCCGTGTGATGTTCCTATTATTCTAGTGCCGAAAAAGGATGGTACATCACGTATGTGTGTTGATTGTAGAGGCATTAATAATATTACTATTCGTTATCGTCATCCTATTCCTAGGCTAGATGATATGCTTGATGAATTGAGTGGCTCTACAATATTCTCCAAAGTTGATTTGCATAGTGGATACCATCAAATTCGTATGAAATTGGGAGATGAATGGAAAACAACATTTAAAACTAAGTTTGGATTATATGAGTGGTTAGTCATGCCTTTTGGTTTAACTAATGCACCTAGTACTTTCATGAGATTAATGAACGAAGTTTTACGTGCTTTCATTGGACGATTTGTGGTAGTTTACTTTGATGACATATTGATTTATAGCAGATCTTTGGAACAACATTTGGAACATTTACGTGCTGTTTTTATTGCTCTACATGATGCACGTTTGTTTGGTAACCTTGGGAAGTGCACCTTTTGCACCGACCGAATATCTTTTCTTGGATATGTTGTTACTCCACAGGGAATTGAAGTTGATAAAGCCAAGATTGACGCTATTGAGAGTTGATCGCAGCCCAAAACGGTCACACAAGTGAGGAGTTCTCTTGGCCTCGCTGGATTCTATAGGCGTTTTGTGAGAGATTTCAGCACCATTGCTGCACCTCTCAATGAGGTTACAAAGAAAGATGTTCCTTTTCTTTGGGGTACCGCACAGGAAGAAGCCTTCACGGTATTGAAAGATAAGTTGACACATGCTCCTTTACTCCAACTTCCTGATTTTAATAAGACTTTTGAGCTTGAATGTGATGCTAGTGGAATTGGATTAGGAGGTGTGTTATTACAAGATGGAAAACCTGTTGCATATTTTTTAGAAAAATTGAGTGGGCCTAGTCTGAATTATTCTACTTATGATAAAGAATTATATGCTCTTGTTCGGACTTTAGGAACATGGCAACATTATTTATGGCCCAAAGAATTTGTTATACATTCTGATCATGAATCTTTGAAACATATTAAAAGTCAAGCTAAACTGAATCGTAGACATGCTAAATGGGTTGAATTCATTGAGACTTTCCCTTATGTCATTAAACTCAAGAAGGGAAAAGAAAATGTTATTGCTGATGCATTGTCTCGTCGCTATACTATGCTTTCACAACTTGACTTCAAAATATTTGGTTTGGAGACCATCAAAGATCAATATGTGCATGATGCTGATTTTAAAAATGTAATGCAGAATTGTAAAGAAGGAAGAATGTGGAATAAGTTCGTCGTTAATGATGGATTTGTGTTTCGTGCTAACAAGCTATGCATTCCAGCTAGCTCTGTTCGTCTTTTGTTGTTGCAGGAGGCGCATGGAGGAGGATTAATGGGACACTTTGGCGTGAAGAAGACGGAGGACATACTTGCTACACATTTGTTTTGGCCAAAGATGAGACGGGATGTTGAGCGTTTTATTGCTCGCTGCACTACATGTCAAAAAGCTGTCACGACTCAATCCTCATGGTTTATATATGCCTTTGCCTGTACCTAGTGTTCCTTGGGAGGATATATCTATGGACTCTGTTTTAGGTTTACCTCGAACAAAGAAGGGGGGGATATCATATTTGTTGTCGTGGATAGATTCTCGAAAATGGCACACTTTATACCATGTCATAAAAGCGATGATGCTGTTAATGTTGCTGATTTGTTCTTTCATGAAATTATTCGCTTGCATGGTGTGCCAAATACTATTGTTTCAGATCGTGATACTAAATTTCTTAGCCACTTTTGGAGATGTTTATGGGCTAAGTTGGGGACTAAACTGCTTTTTAGTACTACTTGTCACCCCCAAACTGATGGACAAACTGAAGTGGTCAATAGAACATTGTCTACTATGCTTAGGGCTGTTTTGAAGAATAATAAGAAAATGTGGGAGGAATGCTTGCCTCATATTGAAATTGCTTATAATCGTTCATTGCATTCTACTACTAAGATGTGCCCTTTTGAAGTTGTGTATGGTTTCCTACCTCGTGCACCTATTGATTTGTTGCCTCTTCCATCTTCGGAGAAGGTTAATTTTGATGCTAAACAACGTGCTGAATTGGTTTTAAAAATGCATGAGTTAACTAAGGAAAACATTGAGCGTATGAATGCTAAATATAAACTTGCTGGAGATAAGGGTAGAAAACATGTTGTGTTTGCACCTGGAGATCTTGTTTGGTTACATTTGCGTAAAGATAGATTTCCTGATTTGTGCAAATCAAAGCTAATGCCACGTGCTGATGGTCCCTTTAAGGTGTTAGAGAAAATAAATGATAATGCATACAAACTTGAGCTGCCTACACACAAATGAAGTACGCGAAGTTGCAGCTATGGCGAACTTTAATCTAAACAAAACCCAAAGTCTAAACGGTGCCCTAAGGGCTATATATATTGAGGAAGAGAGGGGGAATTTCGTGGCCCTTGGTGGAGGGGTCCGAAAAATCAACCCTATCTCTTGTTTCCCCACACATACGGACTCTAAAAATAGCCTACACTAATGTATTTCTAAATTACCCTGGCCCAATAAAAAGGTGACGCAACACCTATAATAGCCTCTGCACGAAATTTATGAAGTGGCATCTTGTATATTTCGTCCAAGGCTTCATGCACTCGTTATGGTGGCTTCAAAGACCTGAAATCATCACTCGTAACTCCGTTTTTGTTCCCCTTGTGCATGCCATCATCTCCATGCTTTCTCTTGCTCCAATGTTCATCCTTCTCCAAGCTAGGTCCTTCATTTGTAAGCAAAACAAATGTATCCAATTTAGGCAGCATCATATTCTCATGAACATGAGAATCATTACCATGAAACAAAAGTACCTGGTAATTTAGTTGGCGTGCACGAGCTCTAGTAATTGGTCCAGTATGTATAGCAGCAGGGGTTGTGGGTGTAACAATGGTATTGATGTCCTCATCAGCGCCGGAAACAACATCTCCGCCAGGAGATCAGTTGCTGGATCTTCAGGCAATGGAGCTGGACAGTCGATCCGCTACGCTGTCGCCACATAGTCCTGTTAAATCAGTATGATGGCTTAGATTCCTCCCATGAATATACTGAGGAAAGGCACATCTGGTGAAATATAGAGTGCTTACCGAATTGGCGTGGCGCTTTGCGCTGAGTTTGCGGTCCTCGGTGGTGGGAGGAGGTACTTCGGCAGCCTTGAACAACACCTTCCAGATGTCTTTGTACGTCATGTCGAAGGGCTCTCGCAGTGTCTGGTTTTTGGCCGAATCGAACTCCCACAGGTTGAATGCCCGTCTTTGACACGGGAGGATCCGACGAAAGAGCATGACCTGGACCACGTTGACAAGCTTGATCTTCTTGCTTATCATATTTTTTACGCAGTTATGGAGTCTGGTCAGCTCCACGGGCACACCCCAGGCTAAGCCCTTCTTCTTCCAGGAGGTGAGCCGCATGGGGTTGCTAGATCGGAATTTGGGGGCCGCCGCCCAGTTTGCGTCGCACGGCTCGGTGATGTAGAACCACCCGACTGCCACCCCTTTATGGTCTCCACATAGGAGCCCTCGAGCCAGGTGACATTGGGCATCTTGCCCACCATAGCGCCTCCTCACTCCGCTTGCTGGCCAACCACTATCTTCGGCTTCACGTTGAACATCTTCAGCCATAGGCCGAAGTGCGGCTTGATGCGGAGGAAGGCCTCGCACACGACGATAAATGCCGAGATGTTGAGGATGAAATTAGGGGCTAGATCATGAAAATCTCACCCATAGTAAAACATGAGCCTTCAGACAAATGGGTGGAGGGGGAATCCCAGTCCGCGGACGAAGTGGGTGAGGAACAGAACCCTCTCGTGGGGTTATGGAGTCGGAACGATCTGCCCTGCATCTGGGAGCCGGTGCGTGATGTCTGCGGCCAAGTATCCGGCCTCCCGGAGCTTCGTAGTGTCCTCCTCTGTGACGGAGGAGGCCATCCACTTCCCCCCCCCGCTCCAGACATGTTTGGAATGGCTGTGCGGAGAAGGTCAGAACTAGGGCGCTAGAGCTCGAGCGTGCGAGAATGGATGAACGGAGGAAGAAGAAGGCGTGGGTGAGAGAGGAGAATCCCTATCTCTTTATAAAGGCGGTAGAAATTGTGCGCCTCCCCACTCGCCTGTTAAAATCGCTTATTCCCCAAGAGCCATGATTGATGGCGCGGTTGGGTTACCCATGCCCGTATTGATGAGAATCCCGCGATAAGGGGACACGATCTCTGCTTCGACAAGACGTGTCAAGGAAACCGCCTCGCACTACGTGCAGTAGCTGGTTGTGAGAAACGTTTCGAATAATGACCAGACCGTGGCGTGATGTCATGCTATAAAAAGCTGCTAGCATATTAGATTTGTGGAATATTTTGCTCTCTATGGTGGTATGTGGAATTTGTTTTTGCAGAGCCAGACACGATTCTTGTGTTCAAAATCTTCTATGAAGTATTCGGAGAAGGAACCTGCCTTGCAATCCCGAAGACAATCTGCGTGCCGGACTCATCGTCATTGAAGCCTGGTTCACGGGCTACTGAGGGAGTCCTGGATTAAGGGGTCCTCGGACAGCCGGACTATATACTTTGGCCGGACTTTTGGACTATGAAGATACAAGATTGAAGACTTCGGCCCGTGTCCGGGTGGGACTATCCTTTCTATGGAAGGCAAGCTTGGCAATTCGTATATGTAGATCTCCTTCTCTGTAACCGACTCTGTGTATAGCCCCCTCTAGTGTCTATATAAACCGGAGGGTTTAGTCCGTAGGACAACAACAATCATAATCATAGGCTAGCTTCTAGGGTTTAGCCTCAACGATCTCGTGGTAGATCAACTCTTGTAATACTCATATCATCAAGATCAATCAAGGAGGAAGTAGGGTAATACCTCCATCGAGGGCCCGAACCTGGGTAAAACATCGTGTCCCCCGCCTCCTGTTACCATTAGCCTTAGACGCACAGTTCGGGACCCCCTACCCGAGATCCGCCGGTTTTGATACCGACACTAGTTACATGGGGGCAGAAGCCAACGACTGGCCAACTCTCAGATTCTATAAGCGGCCGCACATAAGGTAAAATTTTAAATCAACAAGCGTTGTATCGCACAAATTAACTTGTTTTCATACTACAGGATCAAATGAGTACATTCACTCAAATATTACATCCTTAGCACATTGCTCCGCCAGAAGGCGGGATCCCTTCAGGACACTGTCAAAATACTTTTCGGGGTGGCGGTGCTCCTTGCCCTTTGATGGCCCCTCCGTCATCAGCTTCTCGGCATCCATCTTCGCCCAGTGCACTTTTGCGCGGGCGAAGGCCATCCTCGCACCTTCAATTCAAACTAGCCGCTTTATGACTTCAAGCCGCGGGCAGGCATTCACGAGCCGCTTCACAAGTCCGAAGTAGCTACTAGGCAAAGGCACGGCAGGCCACAACCGGACTATGAGGTCCTTCATGGCCAGTTCGGCCGCCTTGTGTAGTTCGTCCAGTTGCTTCAGCTGGTCGCTCAAGGGCATCGGATGTTCGGTCCCCATATACTGAGACAAGGACAACTTCTTCGTCGAGCTCCCTTCCTCAGCTCGGTAGAACTCTGCGGCATCAGATATGCTGCGAGGCAGATCTGCGAATGCTCATGGAGAGCTCCAAATTCGGGTAAGTAAAAGGAAAGTCTCCTTCACATTCTTGCTTTGCATAATGAATGCCTTACCCGCTGGAATCTTCTTGGCCGCCCGAATTTCCTGGAGGGCCTTTTGGGCTTCGGCCTTGGCATCTCATGCGATCTGGAGGGCCTTCACAATCTCGGACTCTTGCGTCTTTGAGTCACGCTCCAAGGACTCGTATTTTTTGATGAAATCCTGGAGATGTTCTTGGACCTCCTCGACCCAGGCCTCTTGGTTCTCGCGCTCGGCGCGTTCCTTGGCCGCTTTGTCTTTGGTCTTGGTTAGCGTCTTCTTAAGGGCCGCCACTTCAATCGTGGCCCCTATTAAAATTCGTGGTGCCTCTATTAGCGTCAACAATTTTTCCTTTATAAATATAAAGAGGGGGTGTTGTGTACCTTTGTTTTCCTCAAGCTGCCTCTTCACGAGGCCGAGCTCTTCCTCGGTCTGCTCCAGGTCCCGCTTCAGTCTAGAGACCTCCGCAGTACGAGCAACGGCGGCCAGCAGCGACGCCTACTTATTCACATAGACATATTCTGTTAGACTCCTGAGGATGTTATTTGATCCTCTGTTCGGCCCTTCTTTCCGAACACTAAACAGAGCATCACGGGCTATTGCCTATACTGTGATATTTTCTTACAATTTGATTACTTACCTCAAAGCCAGATAGGAAGCTAGCGCAGGCTTCGGTCAATCCGCTTTTGGCGGACTGGACCATCTCAATCACCATACTCATAAGAGTATAGTGTTCTTCATCAAAGGAAGCGCCTCGCAGCGCTTCCAGCAAGTTATCCGATGCCTCTAGAGGGATAGAGGTCATCGGCAGGGGCGGCTCGCCCCCCTGAGAGGGAGGCTGCCTGCCTGTATCCGGAACCACTGGTGGTTCCGGAGCAGTATCCGGTAGGGGGCCAAGCGTGCTGTGGCCCCCGTCATTAGAGTCCATGGGGATCTTCTCGGCGACTGGGATTTTGCCTAGGGGCGTCTCCAGAACTGTTTCCCCATGGTCCGGTATCCTCTGAGACAACACCTCGGTGTCGTCCACGCGCCTAGGGGAGGAGGCTGTAGGGAGTGAATCGCTATTCATATCCGACAGGCCCAGAGACCTATCCGTAGAGGATACGTTGATGTGGGCTTTGGCCGGACTGCACGAGCATGTTTGGCATGATAAGAAGCAATAAAGAAAAACACACCGGAAGTATTATAATATTCGGATACTTACGACTTCGCCAGGGGCTTGTCCCTGGGCAACCACTCCTCGGCGCTGTAGGTGGCTGTGGTGGAGTGGTCCGGAGGGAGGGTCTTTCCCTTCTTGGACCCTTCGGCCTCCCCCTGCGGGGCGGCCTTTCTCTTCCCCCCCGATTGGGGGAGGGATTTCCTCTTCCTCCTCCTCGTTTTCATTGGAGGAGCGCACCTCGGTGTCTTCGGACGATGAGTCCGATACAACCTTGCACCGGAGACCTTTCCTGGTCCCCGCGGCCTTCTTCTTGGCCTTCTTCCCCAACACCTCATAGGGCACCGGAAACAGCATCTTCGTTAATAGAGGGGATGCAGGGTCTTCGGGTAGTGGAGCCGAACAGTCAATCTGCTCCGCTATCGCTACCCAGTCCTGTTAAAATTCGCATGGAGGCTTAGATTCCTCCCACGAACATGTTGGGGAAAGGCATATCTTGCAAAATATAAAAACTTACTGGATTGGCGGGGCGCTTTGCGCTGAGTTCGCGATCTTCGGCTATGGGCGGGGGTACCTCGGTGGCCTTGAACAACACCTTCCAAACGTCTTTGTGTGTCGTGTCGAAGAGCTCCCGCAGTGTCTGGGGTTTGATCGGGTCGAACACCCACATATTGAAAGCCTGTCTCTGACACGGAAGGATCCGGCATATGAGCATGACCTGGACCAAGTTGACAAGCTTGATTTTCTTGCCTATCATATTTTTTATGCAGGTCTGAAGTCTGGTCAGCTCCACCGATGAACCCCAGGCTAAGCCCTTCCCTTTCCAGGAGGTGAGCCGCATGGGGATGCCAGATCCGAATTCGGGGGCCGCCGCCCAGTTGGTGTCGCGCGGCTCGGTGATGTAGAACCATCCCGATTGCCACTCCTTCACGGTCTCCACAAAGGAGCCTTCGGGCCATGTGACATTGGGCATCTTGCCCACCATGGCGCCTCCGCACTCCGCTTGCTGGGCAACCACCACCTTTGGCTTCACGTTGAAGGTCTTCAGCCATAGGCCGAAGTGGGACGTAATGCGGAGGAAGGCCTCGCACATGACGATAAACGCCGAGATGTTGAGGATGAAATTCGGTGGAGGGGGGATGGGTGGAGGGGGGATAGATCATGGAAGTCAAGCCCGTAGTAGAACATAAGTCCACGGATGAATGGGTGGAGGGGGAATCCCAGTCCACAGACAAAGTGAGGGAGGAACACTACCCTCTCTTGGGGTATCGTGGTAGGGATGATTTGCTCTTCAGCCGAAAGCCGGTGCGTAATGTCAGTGGATAGGTATCTGGCCTCCCAAAGCTTCGTGATGTCCTCCTCCGTAATGGAGGAGGCCATCCACTTGCCTCCCACTCCGGACATGCTTGGAATGGCTTTACGGAGAAGGTGAGAACTTGGGCGCTGGAGCTCAAGCGAGGAAGAATGGATGAGCAGAGGAAGAAGAAGGCATGGGTGAAGAAGATGAATCCTTATCTCTTTATAAAGACGGTAGAAACCATGCGCGTCCCCACTTTCCCTGTAAACTCGCTTATTCCCTAAACGCTGTGTTAATGGCGCGGTTGGGTTACCCACACCCGTATTGATGAGAATCCCGTGATAAGGGGACACGATCTCTGCTTCGACAAGATGTGCCAATGAAATTGCCTTGCAAGATGTGCAGTAGCAGACTGGGACAAATGGTTCGAATAGTGACCGGGCCATGGCGTGATGTCATGCTATGAAAAGTTGTCAGCAGATTAGATTTGTGGAATATTGTGCTCTCTATGGTGGTATGTGGAAATTGTTTTGCAGAGCCGTACATGATCCTTGTGTTCAAAATCTTCTATGGAGTATTCGGAGAAGGAACCCGCCTTGCAATGCTGAAGAAAATCTGCGCGCCAGACTCATCATCATTCAAGCCTGGTTTAGGGGCTACTGAGGGTGTCCTGGATTAGGGGGTACTCGGACAGCCGGGCTATGTACTCGTGCCGGACTGTTGAACTGTGAAGATACAAGATTGAAGACTTCGTCCTTTGTTCGGGTTGGACTCTCCTTTGCATGGAAGGCAACCTTGGCAATTCGGATATGTAGATTTCCTTCTCTGTAACCGACTCTGTGTAACCCTAGCCCCCTCCAGTGTCTATATAAACCGGAGGGTTTAGTCCATAGGACCAGAACAATCATAATCATAGGCTAGCTTCTAGGGTTTAGCCTCTATGATCTTGTGGTAGATGGGCTCTTGTAATACTCATATCATCAAGATCAATCAAGCAGGAAGTACGGTATTACCTCCATAGAGAGGTCCCGAACCTGGGTAAACATTGTGTCCCCTGCCTCGTGTTACCATCAGCCTTAGACGCACAGTTCAGGACCCCCTACCCGAGATCCGCCAGTTTTGACACGGACACCCGCCTCCTATTACCATTAGCCTTAGACGCACAGTTCGGGACCCGCTACTCGAGATCCGCCGGTTTTGACACCGACATTGGTGCCTTCATTGAGAGTTCCGCTGCGTCGTCATCAGACGGCTTGATGGCTCCATCAATCATCTACAACAACGCAGTCCAGTGGGGGATCTTCCTCCCCGGACAGATCTTTGTATTCGGCGGCTCCGCACTGCGGGTCAACTCGCTTGGCCATCTAGAGCAGATCGATAGCTACGCCCCTGGCCATCAGGTCAGATTTGGAAGCCTGAATTTTGTGGCCGACATCCGTGGAGACTTGATCTTCGATGGGTTCGAGCCGATGACAGCTGTCCCCGGGCACCATGATGAACATGACCTAGATCTATCATCGGGACACATGCAGGAGATAGCGTGTGTGACCGCCCTGGCCCTAGAGCCGGAGTGGACTGCATCGTCCGAAGACTGCAAGCTCAACCCCACCATGGAGGCTGCAGACTTAGCGGCGCTTGAGCCGCACACAGACCCAACATCGAGTTGGGCTTGTGCCACCGGAACCTCGGACTCGTCTCTGGCCATGGGTTCCAGATCGTGTGCATCTGCGTCCATAGAATATGATTGGGCGCCGGTCTTGGATTTCAGCTCCGTGGACATCTTCCAGCACTCGCCTTTTGGCGATGTGTTAAGCTCATTAAAATCACTCTCCTTGTCAGGGGACTCTCGGCCGAACTATGTCCGACTCGAGTGGGACCGGACAATGAAGAACATTGTTTCGCACCCACCGCCCACTTCATAGCCACTGTCGATGACTTAACCGACATACTTGATTACGACTCTGAAGACATCAACGGTATGGACGACGATGCCGGAGAGGAGCAGGAACCAGCGCTCAGAGGGCGTTGGACGGCCGCCTCCTCGTACGACATATACATGGTGGATACGCCCAAAGAAAATAACGGCGACAATGAAAATCCAGTCGAGGATAAACCTCCTGAGATACAGCCAAAGCAATGGCGTCAGCGGCGCCTCTCTAAACCACGTCGTAGTAAAAACAGCAACACCATCACAAAAGAGGACAACACTCCGGACGGTGCCAAAAACAATGAAGACCCCGTTGAGCCAACCTCTGAACAGGAGGAACTGGAAGATGGGCGACTCAGCCCTGGCGGACAGGCCATGAACGAAGACTCAGAGGACATCAACTACCTTCCGCTCTCCGTAGACGAGGTGAGCCTCGGCGATGAAGATTTTATCGTGCCTGAGGAGCCCGCCGAACAGGAACGCTTTAAGCATCGGGTAATTGCCACTGCAAGGAACCTGAAAAAGAAGCAGCGGCGGCTTCAAGCTGATCAAGATCTGCTCAATGAAAGATGGAATGATCTCCTAGCAGCCGAGGAGTATGGGCTCGAGCGCCCAACCAAAAGCTACCCGAAGCACAAACTGTTACCACAGCTCGATGACGAGGCGCTGGAGCCCGTCCTACCAAAGTACAATGCGGCTAACAGACCACCACATGGCCGGGACAAAGCGGCACCTCAAGCCGAACACCATCCCGCACTACCTCGCCGAACAAACAGAAATACAACAGCTTGGGGATATACACATGATTTGCGGCGTGACTTGGAAAACAGAGCAGGTCAGACTAGATCAATCTATGGATCACAGGGGCGTGCCTCGATGCACGATGATGGCCATCCAACTGAACGTGACAAACATAACCATGCCCAGGCCAAAAACCGTAGAGGAACTCCATCCGAGCTACGTCACGACTTGGCCCGATATAGAGGCGTCGCACACCCCCTTTGCTTCACTGACGAAGTAATGGGACATGATTTCCCAGAAGGGTTTGAACTCGTCAACATTGAATCATATGATGGCACAACAGACCCCACGGTATGGATTGAGGACTTTCTTCTCCATATTCATATGGCCTGCGGTGATGATCTTCACACCATCAAATACCTCCTGCTCAAACTCACAGGACCAGCTCGGTACTGGTTGAATAGTCTGCCCGAAAACTCCATTGGCGTCTGGGAGGACTTGGAGGACGCCTTCCTCGACAACTTCCAATGCAGATATGTCCGACCTCCAGATGTCCATGACTTAAGTCACATAATCCAATAGCTCGGAGAGTCAGACAGGAAATTCTGGACTCGGTTCTTAACTAAAAAAAACTAGATCGTCGACTGTCTGGAAGCCGAAGCCCTAGCAGCCTTTAAGCACAGCATCCGTGACGAATGGCTTGCCAAACACCTTGGCCAGGAAAACCCGAAGTCCATGTCAGCCTTACGGCACTCATGACCTGCTTCTGTGCGAGCGAAGACAGCTGGCTAGCCCGTAGCAACAACAGCACAAGCGAACCTAGCACTTCTGAAGCCAGAAACAACAATGGCAAGCCCCGACGCAATAGACATAAGCATCGAAACAACGGTGCTAACACCGAAGACACAGCGGTCAATGCCGGATTAAGTGGCTCTAAGTCCGGTCAGCGGAAGAAGCCATTCAAGAGACATAATCCGGGCCCGTCCAGTCTGGACCGCATATTGGATCGACCATGCCTAATCCATGGCACTCCTAATAAACCAGCCAAGAATAAAGAGAAAGGGTCACAAAGAATGTTGGGTCTTCAAATAGGTCGACAAGTTAAATGCCAAGAATAAAGAGAAAGGGTCACAAAGCAATGACGATGACGAGGAACCCCGACCACCGAACACAGGGGGACAGAAGAAATCCCCCCCCCCAGTCAAAACGGTGAACATGATATACGCCACCCGTATCCCCAAGAGGGAGCGCAAGCGTGCACTCAGAGACGTCTACGCGATGGAGCCAGTCACCCCAAAATTCAACCCATGGTCCTCCTGCCTGATCATCTTTGATCGCTGGGACCATCCGTCAAGTATCCGTCATGGCGGTTCAGCCGCACTGGTCCTTGACCCAATTATTGACGGATTCCACCTTACGCGAGTCCTCATGGACGGTGGCAGCAGCCTGAACCTGCTCTATCAGGATACAGTGCACAAAATGGGTATCGACCCCTCATGGATCAAGCCCACAAAAACCACCTTCAAAGGTGTCATACCAGGTGTAGAGGCCTGTTGTATGGGCTCAATCACACTGAAGTGGTCTTCAAATCCCCGGATAATTTCTGAAGCGAAGAGTTAATCTTCGATATCGTCCCTTTCCGCAGTGGCTATCATGCACTGCTTTGACGCCGCATTCGCTTGATTCAATGCGGTGCCGCACTATGCCTACCTCAAGCTCAAGATGCCCGGACCACGCAGTGTAATAACGGTCAACGGAAATACGGAACGCTCCCTCCGTACTGAGGAGCACACCGCGGCCCTTGCAGCAGAAGTACAGAGTAGCCTTTTTAGGCAGAACCTCAATTCGGCAGTAAAGCTCCCGGACACCGTCAAGCGAGTCCAAACTACTCTGCAGCAGGACAGTCCAGCCCATCTAGAGCTTGACTAGCAATTCGGCCTCCGTCCCAGTCCCAATCAAGCGATGGCATTTGTGCCGCGTGTACATAACTATGCAATCAAAATACCATGGGCAGGGACGGAGGCACAACTAGACTGTGGTCCATAAGGTGGCTTAACCGCCCCTGGATCCGCATACCTTCACTTTTTCTTTTTCATTTTAGGTTTTTCTCTTCTCGAGGCTTTTCCGATAACCTGAACATCGGACCTATTACAGGACGGATACACCAAGAAGGCAAGGAGCTTTGACGTACAAGGAAACCCCCAGGTGGTCTCTGCTAACGATCGCTATACCTGTTTTACATACCCGCACGAAGCTCGCTCTTGGTCATGGCATGTCAAATAGCCTTATTTGGTTATCACATTACTTGTACAAATACGCCTTGACATATTAACCAAATTACAATGGAAAATAACTTGCGGCTGAATATTTGTGGTGTCAGCTTATTACTTGACTTTTTCCTTGTATTTGTATTTTTTATATTGCACCTCTACACTCTGGTACACCTTACTTCGCCAGGGGCTTCATCATACCCCATAACATGGCAATAAAGTCCGAACACTTTCATAGTACAGTTCGGCACCCCGAACTTATAGCATTATATGCATCGGCTCTGAATCGTGTCTTTGGTCAATAGTTGGGTTGCCCTGCTCCTGTGCTTACTACCTTACGTTCCGCTATATCGGATAGGGTAGTAAAGGGAGAACTACTGCGATTGTGTCCCGGTTCTTTCGTATGAGCACCTTAGTAGAGAAAGCCGAAAACTGATTGTCATGACGCGGCAAGAGCTGGTCAGCTGTTCGAGAGGTTTCAAATCCTTAGAGATTTTTTCTGCATTATGCAAGGAATCAGTTTTTATCTGATTAGGCGTATATAGCGCCCCAAGTTCGGACCTCCGAACCAGGGGCTGCGCTAAAATTTTCATTGTCAAACTCCTATGGCTAACTGAGGGTGATAAAGCCGTATAGTCCGATTGCCTAGTTCGTTGCGTTAAACACCTCCTTTACGGAACAAACTATGGAGTAAAGAGTGTTTATATTTATCCCAAACACCCCCATACAATCTACATGGGGGCAGAAGCCGATGACTGGCCAACCCTCAGCTTTCATAAATGGCCGCACAGGAGTTAAAATTTGAAACAAACAAGCATTATATTACATAAAGATCTTGTTCCATATTACAATACAGGATAACATGAATGTATTCATGGGAATATGATATCCTTGGCACATTGCTCGGCCACAAGGCGGGACCCCTCCAGGACACTGTCAAAATATAGTTCGGGTCGACGGTGCTCCTTGCCCTCAGGCGGCCCCTCGGTCATCAGCTTCGTGGCGTTCATCTTTGCCCAATGCAGCTTAGCGCGGGCAAAGGCCATCTGCGCGCCTTCGATACAGACCGACCGCTTGATGGCTTCAAGCCGTGGGCAGGCACTGACAAGCTGCTTCACGAGTCCGAAGTAGCTGCTGGGCATGGGCTCGGCAGGCCATAGCTGGATTATTAAGTCCTTCATGGCTAGTTCGGCCGCCTTATGCAGCTCGACCAGCTGTTTCAGCTGATCGCTAAAGGGCACCAGATGTTCTGGTCCAAGGTATTGAGACCAGAACAGCTTCTCCGTAGAGTTCCCCTCTTCGGCTCAATAGAATTCGGCAGCGTCAGATACGCTCCACAGCAGATCCACAAATGCCCCCGGAGAACTCTAAATCCGGGTCAGTAAGAGGAACCTTTCCTTCATATATTTGCTTTGCATTATAAAAGCCTTACCCGCCGCGATTTTCTTGGCCGCCTGGATTTCCTGGAGGCGCTCTGGCTTGGGCTCGGGCATCTTGTGCGCTCTGGCGGGCCTTGGCAAGTTCGGACACTTGATCCTTAAAATCGTGCTCCAAGGACTCATACTTATTGACGCCGTCCTGGAGCTCTTGCTGGACCTCACTAACCCGAGTGTCATGCTTTTCAGGTGCGGCCTTTTCCTTAGCTGCCCCATCCTCGGCCTCGGCCAACCACCTCTTGAGAGCCTCTACCTCAGTTGTTGCTACTAACAAATATTATGACACTTCAGTCAGAACAAATCGTTCATGACACCTGATTTACACAAGGTTAAATACATACCTTTGCTTTCCTCCAGCTGCTTCTTTACGTGGCTGAGCTCCTCCTCGGCCCTCTCCAGATTCTGCTTTAGTCCGAAGACTTCCGCAGTCTGAGAGGTCGCAGCCAGCAGCGACGCCTTCTTATTCACATAGACATATTAAATTAGACTCCTGCGAAAATTATGTGATTATTTGTTGGGCTTTTCTTTCCAAACACCATACAGAGTATCAGGGGCTACTGTCTATACTGTGACATTATTTTACAATTATATTACTTACCTCAAAGCCTCTTAGAAGGTTAGTGCAGGCTTTGGTCAGTCCGCTTTTGGCGGACTAGATCTTCTCAATCACCGTACTCATAAGAGTACGATGTTCTTCAACAATGTTAGTGCCTCGCAGCGCTTCCATCAATCTATCCGGTGCCTCTGGATGGACAGAGGTCACAGGTGGAGTTGGCTCACCCCCCTCTTTCGAAAGCGGCGGCCTGCCTGACTCTGGAGCCACATGGGCCTCCGGAACTGTATTCGGATGGGGGCCGAATTGGATACGGGGGCATGTCCCCCATGTGTTCGGCAACCGTGGTATCACCCTCCGGCACCACCGGGACGGCCTCCTGAGCCTACCCCTATCCTCGGATCCTTTGGGACAACACCTCGGTGTTGACCACGGCCTTGGGCGAGGAGGCCGTCGGAAGGGACTCATTGTCCATTGCCGACGGGTCTAGCGACCCCTCCGAAGAGGAGGATAGTTCGATGTTGGACTGGGCCGGACTGCAGGTGCATAATCCAGCACGTTAAAAACAATAAAGTAAAAAGGCCAAATAAATTACTATGTCAGGACACTTACGATTTGGCCAGGGGCTTGTCCCTGGGCTCCCACTCTGAGCTGCTGTTGGTGGCCGCTATGGAGTTGCCCGGAAGGGAATTCTTACCCTTCTTGGACGCCTTCGCCTCTAGGTGCGTGGAGTCCGTCCTCTTCTTTCTCCCCCCTGCAGGGGGAATGGATCTCTTCTTCTTCCTCCTCCTCTTCCTTGTCATCTTCGGTGATGGAGGAGCGATCCGCTATGTGTTCGGACATTGTGTCTGAAGCACCCTTGCGACGGAGACCATCTCTCGTCCCCTTGGCCTTCTTTTTGGTCTTCTTCTCCAGCACCTCATAAGGCGCCGGAAACAACATCTTCGTCAGAAGCGGGGTTTCTGGGTCTTCGGGAAGCGGAGTTGGACAGTCAATCCGCCCCGCTATCTCTATCCAGGCCTGAAAAAATTGGTAGGAAGGCTTGGATTCCTTCCTCAAATATGCTAGTAAAGGGTATACTTTGAAAACATGAAAGAACTTACCGGATTAGCCTGGCATTTTGAGCTAAGCCCATGATCCTTGGTCGTGGGTGGTGGTTTCTCGTCGGCCTTGGAGAGCACCTTCCAGATCTCTTCGTGTGTCATGCTGAAGAGCTCTAACAGCATTTGGTGCTTGGCCGGAACGAACTCCCACGAATTGCAAGTCCGGCATTGGCACGGTAGGATCCGACGAACGAGCATAACCTGGATCACATTGACGAGCTTGATTCTCTTGTTTATCATGTTCTAGACGCATGTCTGGAGCCCTATCAGCTCGTCCGAGGAGCCGCATGCCAGGCCCTTCTCTTGCTAGGAGGTGAGCCACATTGGGGCTCCGGATCGGAATGCGTGAGTCGCCGACCAGTTGGCGCCGCGTGGTTCGGTGATGTAGAACCACCCCGACTGCCATGCACCCTTTTATAGTCTCCACAAAGGAGCCTTCGGGCTAGGTGACAGTGGGAATCTTGCCCACCATGGCGCCTCCACACTCTGCTTGTTGGTCGCTTACCACCTTTGACTTCACATTAAAGGTCTTCAGCCACAGGCCGAAGTGAGGTGGGATGCAGAGGAAGGCCTCGCACACAACAATAAATGCCGAGATGTTGAGGATAGAGTTGGGGGCCAAGTCATGGAAGTCTAGCCCGTAGTAAAACATCAGTCCGCGGATGAATGGGTGGAGGGGTAATCCCGGACCGCAGACGAAGTGTGTGAGAAACACCACCCTTTCCTAGGGCTCCGGGGTGGGGACGATCTGTCCCTTGCCCGGAAGTCGGTGAATGATTTCCTTGGCCAGGTACCCGACTTCTCGGAGCTCCTTGATGTCCGTCTTCTTGACGGAGGAGTCCATCCACTTGCCTCCTGCTTCGGATCCATACATGATTGGAGTGCTTTTTTGGGTGGAGAAGGCGAGAGCTTGGGTGCTAGAGCTCGATAATAGATGGACAGAGGAAGGAGAAGGCATGGGTGAACAAAGATGAATCCTTATCCCTTTATAAAGGCAGTAAAAGTCATGCGCCTCCCCCCTCACCTTAAAATCTGCCTATTCCCCAAGCGTCGTGCAGATGAAACGGTTGGGTTACCCATGCCCGTATTGATGAGAATCCCGTGATAAGGGGACACGATCTCTGCTTTGGCAAGACGTGCCAATGAAACCGCACCTTGAAATACGGAGCGGCAGGCTAAAACATGGTTCGAATAATGACCGGGCAGTGGCGTGATGTCATGCTACAAAAAGTTGTCAGCGGATTGGACTCGTGAAATATTATACTCTCTACGGTTGTGTGTGGTACTTGTTTTGCAGATCCGGACACGTTTTCTATGTTCGGAAGACTATGTTGGAGTATTCGGAGAAGGAACCCGCCTTGCAATACCGAAGACAATCTGCGCGCCGGACTCATCGTCATTGAAGACTGGTTCAGGGGCTACTAAGGGAGTCCTGGACTAAGGGGTCCTCGGACAGCCGGACTATATACTTTGGCCGGATTGTTGGACTATGAAGATACAAGATAGAAGACTTCGTCCTGTGTCTGGGTGGGACTCTCCTTTGCGTGGAAGGCAAGCTTGGCGATTCAGATATGTAGATTCCTTTCTTTGTAACCGACTTTGTACAACCCTAGTCCCCCCCGGTGTCTATATAAACTAGAGGGTTTAGTCTTCTAGGGTTTAGCCACAACAATCATAACCTCATAGGCTAGACTTCTAGGGTTTGGCCATTACGATCTCATGGTAGATCAACTCTTGTAATACTCATATTCATCAAGATAAATCAAGAAGGAAGTAGGGTATTACCTCCATAGAGAGGGCCCGAACCTGGGTAAACATTGTGGCCCCCGCCTCCTGTTACCATTAGCCTTAAACGCACAGTTCGGGACCCCCTACCCGAGATCCACCGGTTTTGACACCGACACTAGGAGCTTGAGACAAGGTGGTCACAGCTAAATACCGCTGTCTCCGAGCTTGAAGAAATAAAGAGTGCCCCAAAGTATTATGGCAAAGATAAGAAGCTAGAAGAAAAAATGAAGAAACAAGCCGAAGAGATAGAGAGCTTGAAGGCTCAAATCTTGGAGGCACAACAGGAAGACCAGAAACTGAAGGTCGGCATATTCGGTATGACTTGTGAACCATCTGAATTATTGATTTAATCATAATGAAGAATGTTTCGGTTGATACATGTATACTGACCGGCCGCCCCGAAGAGGAAACATCCGTCCTAGAAAGCGACATTCTGAAGGAGCTGGCAAATCCGCACGAGCATGCTCGGAAGGCTATGAAGAATATGGCCAAAGCCTTATGGCCTTCCGGCGTCCCTCTAGAAAGTATGGAGGGGTTGGATGATCTATTCAAGGGTGCCCAGCGTCATTTCGGGTTGTGGAAGACATCCGCATGCCGTGAAGGCGCTCAAGAGACATAGGCCATGGTGAAGACACGCTATACAGGTCTGGACCCAAACCATATGGCCAGAGTTGGACCGCGGGGACCTGACAGGAAGGAAATTCCCGCAAGTCTGGACTATGACCAAGTAATGACAGCGGCAAAATTTTCACAACAAGACTATAAATTAGATAACCTACTAGATTGCGTAGAAAGGGATTGAGCATTTGATTTGATGTATCCATGTACTTCATGACCAAACTTATCTCCTACCGAATTGTATAAATTTTTTATCAACGCAGACCTTCGGCTTCTACCTCCAAACGGAAAAGTTGGAGTGTTTTCGGATACTCCGTTTGGCTAAGAAACATTTATTATCCGAAAACCAGGCATTCCGGCCATATTGCTCGAAAAGACAAAATGTGTTCTGTGGAGTTATGTTATATTACTGTTTAACGTAAGAAACATCTTCCAAGAAAAATAGTTCTGTTAGGGGTTCCTTTCCTTGGCCTGGACTTATATCTGAAGTACAGACAACCAATTTCTTAATTTTTACCGGAAACGGCCTATTGTGTATGTGCCGACCAGTTATTCCCTTCAGAATGCTAGCTTTTGGCTTCACCCGTTTGAGGTACAGGTTCGGATAACTAGGTTGTAACAATCGCAGAGGTGATCCCTTTACACCCTAGCCGAACAATCGGGAACATAGGGTATAAGCAAAGGAGCAAGGCAACCTAGCTCGGTAAAAACTTAAATCATAAAGTTGCATATAATGGCAGAAGCCCCCATGTATAGTGGGATGTATACATTTCAAGATGCGTACTCCCAACAATGCGGTTTATCCGGACAAAAATTTAAGGAGAGGAGGGTAAAAAGGTAAAAGAGAAGAGAAAATAGAAAAAACCTAATTTAAACTGAGGCCTAAGGAAGCCGAATGATGTGTAAAATCTTTGGAGCCGGGCGACGTTCCATGGGTTCGGCTCAAGGCGATTATCCTCCGCATTACGGAGGTGATAGGCTCCTCTAGTAAGGACTTCATCAATTATGAAGGGCCCCTCCAATTTGGGTTTGAGCTTATCCTTTTTCTTCTCTGGAATGCGTAGAACAAGTTCTCCGATGTTGTATGTTTTAGCCCGCACTTCTCTGCTTTGGTAATGCCTGGCCTGTTGTTGATAGAATGCGGAATGGACCTTGGCAACATCGTGCTCCTCTTCAAGTCCATCTAGGTCATCCTGCCAATCTAGTTCGGCTTCTTTCTCTTCGTTCATGCGCACTCTAAGTGAGTCATGAGTAATATCATAGGGCAATACGGCTTCTCCGCCGTACACCATAAAGAAAGGCATGTATCTGGTCATTCGATTGTGCGTGGTCCAGAGTCCCCAGAGTACGGAATCGAGTTCCTCAACCCAGTGCTTATCTGATTCTAATAAAGAGCACACTAGTCTGGGCTTAATACCACTCATGATTAGACAATTGGCCCATTCGACTTGGTCATTCGTTTGAGGGTAGTATATAGATGCATAGTCGAGTTTAATGCCCTACTTCGAGCACCAGGATTTTACCTCATCAGTTGTGATGTTAGAGCCATTATCAGTGATAATACTGTGCGGGACACGATAACGATGGACTACGCCGGATATAAAGTCGATCACTGGTCCGGCCTCAACTGTTTTGACTGGTTTGGCTTCTATCCATTTAGTGAATTTATCCACCATGACTAGTAAGTATTTATTTTTGTGGCTTCCCCCTTTAAGGGGTCCAACCATGTCAATCCCCCAGACCACAAAGGGCCAAGTAATGGGGATTGTTCTGAATGCGGTGGGAGGCATGTGGTCTAATTGGCGAAAAGTTGACAGCCCACACAACATTGGACAAGGTCTTGAGAGTTAGCTCGAGCCATAGGCCAGAAAAAGCCTGTCCGGAACGCCTTGCTTACATGGGCGCAGGCTGCGGCATGATGACCGCCGAGACTGACATGTATTTCTGCCAAGGGTTGCCTTCCCTCCTCTTCGGAGATACACCTGTGAAGGACTCAGGTTGTACTTGTTTTATATAGTCCGCCTTCATGCACTTTGAAGGCTTTGGAGCGCCAAACTATGCGTCGCGCCTCATTTTGATCGTCGAGGAGCTCTTGCCTGTTAAGTTAGGCTAAGTCGGATTTGGTCCAGGGGCGATAACCGCCATGATCTCATGAGCCAAGGGTGTTATCTCGGTATCCGGGCCTCCGTCATTGTCTGCATTGTGTTTGGCGATTGGGGGTGTGATCAGGTCCACATTGCCTTCGATGCTCTCACCCTGCCACACCACAAATGACTTAAAGAGCTGCTCCATGAAGGTGTTGGGTGGAACGGGGTCGCGTTTAGCACCCATACGAGCACGCATGTCCGCTGCCTGATTACTTTCTCGGGCGTAATGATGGAACTCAAGTCTGTCGAACCGAGCTGATTGTTTTAATATGGAGTTTCGATATGCCATCATTTTTGGGTCCTTTGCACCGAACTCTCCATTGACCTGGGAAATTGCAAGGTTTGAATCACCGCGCACCTCCAAGCATTGTATGCCCATGGAGATAGCCATGCGAAGACCGTGCAGTAGCGCCTCGTATTCGGCTGCATTATTAGTGTCCGTATACATAATTTTTAATATGTAGCGGACTGTGTCCCCAGTAGGAGATGTGAGGATTACACCAGCCCCTTGTCTGGCCAGCATTTTGGAGCCATCAAAGTACATGATCCAATTAGAGTATGAGTTGTACTCATTAGGGAGTTCGACTTCCGTCCATTCAGCTATGAAGTCGGCCAGTACCTAGGATTTAATAGCCTGGCATGGCTTATATGTGATTTCAAATGGTAATAGGTCGATGGCCCATTTGGCCATGCGGCCAGTGCCATCCCTGTTATTAATGATATGATTCAAGGGTACTTCGGATGCCACTTTGACAGAACACTCTTGAAAGTAGTGTCGAAGTTTGCAGGATGCCATGAAGACTGTGTAGGCTATCTTCTTATAGTGCAGGTATCAGGATTTGCAAGGTGTAAGGACCTCCGATACATAGTAAACTGGTTTTTGGGTGGGGGATTTATGTCCCTCTTCTCCTCGCTCGACGACGAGGATGACACTGACTACTTGGTTAGTTGCCAAAATGTATAATAACATAGGCTCTCCAACGCCAGGTGCGCCCAAGATTCGATTGCTTGCGAGAAGGGCCTTGATTTCTTCCAATCCGGCTGTGGCTACGTCCGTCCATTTGAAGTTGTTAGTACGGCGCAGTAGCTTGTATAATGGCAATTCATTTTCTCCTAGTTTGGAGATGAATCGGCTTAAAGCCGCGACGCACCTAGCTAGTTACTAGACCTCCTTTAGGTCTATTGGTGTGGCCAATTGTGACAGAGCTTGGATCTTGGCTGGGTTTGCCTCAATTCCTCTATGGAAACAATGAATCCCAGCAACTTTTTGGCGGGAACTCTGAAGACACATTTTTCCGGATTAAGACGGACATCGTATGTTCGGAGATTGTCGAAGGTGAGGTGGAGGTCATCCACTAGTGACTCGACGTGTTTTGTTTTGATGACTACGTCATCCACATATGCTTCGACTATTTTGTCTATTTGCTTTTCCAGGCATGTTTGAATCATGCGCTGGTAGGTAGCCTGGCGTTTTTGAGTCCATCGTGTGAGATGCCCTTGAGTGTGTACATGCAAGGGGGAGGGGATAGAGGCATGTGGAGGAAATATTTTGTGTGGTGTCTGTTTTGGTATGTGTGGGTGTGAGAAGATAACGAGACCTAGGAGGAGAGGGTGTGTCACCGCATGAGGTCCGGTGGGCCGAGGTGAGGCCCTTGGGTCAGTTCCATCCTGCGCCACATTGGTCGGCCCGTGACGCATTCAGGGAGACCCATGGAGGACTAGTCGTACAAGACAAAGATACCAGAGTCATGAAGAACTCTGTGTCCACTGACTAAGCCGACTAGGATTTGTAACCCTAGGTCCTTGGACTAAGGTAACCCCCTCTCTCTGATATTCCCATTCATCCAACCTAACTTTAAAGGGCATCCTATAGAATGTTTGGCATGAATCATATTCTTCAATTAGGAAGAGAGGTGGAGACAATGTGTGTGAGACATGCCGAAAGATAATGTGCCTGCGGGAGACATGTAGGCAGGTCTATGTATAGAGAAAGGGTCGATGGGGATTGTGTGTGCGTATGTGTGTGAGAGAAAGCGTGCTTGTGATAAAGGTTAGTGAAAACAGTCGTAAATGGTTGTGAGATGGAGGGAGGGTGATATCGAGAGCATGTGTGCGAGAAAGACACCTCGAGAGATAGTGTGTGAGCATGTGTGAGAGACCATCGACGGATATACACCGTGTGCACGTATGTGTGAGAGAGAATGTTAGCATGTCTGTGAGGAGGGGCCAATGGAGAGTGAAACTACGTGTAAAAGACTGATGTACATATTGACTAAAAATATAAATTGTATCCAAACATTAGTATGGGATCATGATATTTGCAATTCGCATAAGGAATGGTCATTGATCCATCAGACATCTATATTCTATCAAATTTGAGCATGTCTATGTTATTATTGGACAAAATTGATCTGTAGAGTCAGTATTTTGAACTCCAGAAAATGCACCATTTTAGCTATTCGAATATAAACGTGAGTATAGTTCATGTTGTGTGTGTAAAGCTCATTATACATACAAAGGTTAGACAATAAACACTATAAATAGCTAGCTATGAACTAGTATACATTTAAGGTGGTTTAAAAAATTCAAATTCAACATGAAGTCCATTCAATTATTTGAATTCGAGATCATGACATTTCTATATCATACCTAAATTATGGGGGCGCCAATCTTTGCTCTACTTTTGTAAATAATACAATATATAGTCGTGTACAAAATAGATTCAAATTTACCTCCTCCATTCCAAAATAATTGTAGTTATAGGATTTTCAATGTAAAAAATTCAAAAAGAAGCGCATAATTTAATGAGGTTTTCGAACATACAATGTCAAACTTAACGTTGTCTATTTATGTCAATCCTCAAAGTTCAAGAGTACTCTAAACGTGAATGCTTCTGCTTCAAAATTTCGAAAGAAGCGCCCAAACAGCCGCCACTCGCCCGAAACTGTGTGAGACCAGTGTTTGGTAGAAGGAAATTACTTTCCTAATTCCGACCCGTGAAACCTACAGGCCTGACGTCCAAAGGTCTAAACTGGGGTAGGTTTGTAACTTCATCTAGACGCCACACAACTGCCTTCGAAAAGCATTTCGAAAACATTCATACACTGTGGTCGCCTAAACGCATATGCGCTCGGCCAAAATTGCTCCTGCCCACTCTTTGGGATACCTGGGATTACCGCCCTACCCCTGACCCACAGTATGTCCGAAATTTAAGAGGGGGGCATGCTACCTCTTGAGCTTGCGTTGGTTTTCCCTTGAATAGGAAAGAGTGATGCAGTAAAGTTGTGTAAGTATTTCCCTCAATTTTGAGAACCAAGGTATCAATCCAGTAGGAGATGACGCACAGGTCACCGAATACCTACACAAACAATCAAGAACTTGCAACCAATGCGATAAAGGGGTTGTCAATACCTTCACGGTTACTCGCAAAAGTGAGATCTGAAAGAGATAGTAAAGTAATATTTTTGGGTATTTTTAATGTATAGATTGGAAAGTAAGGATTGCAAAATAGTAAATGAGATTCAATAATATGGAAACGAGACTTAATATAATGGAAAATAGACCCGGGGGCCATAGGTTTCACTAGTGGCTTCTCTCAAGATAGCATGTATTACGGCGGGTGAACAAATTACTGCCGAGTAATTGATAGAAAAGCACGTAATTATGATGACATCTAAGGCAATGATCATGAACATAGGCATCACGTCCATGTCAAGTAGACCGACTCCTGCCTTCATCCACTACTATTACTCCACACATCGACCACTATCCAGCATGCATCTAGAGTATTAAGTTCATAAGAATGGAGTAACGAATTAAGCAAGATGACATGATGTGGAGGGATAAACTCAAGTAATATGATATAAACTCCATCTTTTTATCCTCGATGGCAACAATACAATACGTGCCTTGCTGCCCCTACTGTTACTGGGAAAGGACACCGCAAGATTGAACCCAAAGCTAACACTTCTCCCATGGCAAGAAAGATCAATCTAGTAGGCCAAACTAAACGATAATTCAAACAGACTTGCAAAGATATCAAATCATGCATATAAGAATTCAGAGAAGAACAAAATAATATTCATAGATAATCTTGATCATAAATCCACAATTCATCGGATCTCGGCAAACACACCACAAAAGAATATTACATCGAATAGATCTCCAAAAACATCGAGGAGAACTTTGTATTGAGAATCAAAGAGAGAGAAGAAGCCATCTAGCTAATAAATATGGACCCGATGGTCTATGGTAAACTACTCGCGCTTCATCGGAGAGGAGATAGCTGCACGATGGACTCGGCGCCAGCAACCCGCTATTGAAGAGGAGATAGCTTGGCGCGGGCGGAAGCCAGCTCAGTCAGCGCCAAGATCAGGGCGGCAGTGGCAGCCTCCGCGTGATGGTCCGCTTCAGCCAGCTTGGAACTCAGGGCAGCGGTCCTGCCCATAGTCTCAGCTTCAATCAGCTCCAGCTTCTGGTCATACCTGCACACAAGATCTGCATGAGCTTTCACCACACGGCGGTCGACCTCCTATTGGACTCGAGATCGCATGCGCCAAATCCATCCTCCGCCTAGGTAACCTGGCGCTCCCTCGTCTCCAGCCACTCAAGATCATGATTGCGCTCGGCGGCCTCCAGCATCAGCGCTTCCTCACGCCTGTGGGGCTCTTCTTCCTCGACAGGCGTCCCCTTCAGCGATGCAAGGGCGGCCTGGCGCAGCTCCACTTGCTACTCCAGGGAGGCGCTCCAGGCTTGGAGCTCCCATGCGCGCTTCTCCGTGATCTCGCGGCGAAAATCTGCTTTCCGAGCCTCCTCCAGAGCTCGGGAGCAGGCCCCTCACGAGGTCGCAAGGGACGCCTCGTCCTTCGCATTGTCGAGCTCGCACTGGTGGCGCGCGAGGTTGATGGCCACTTTAAGCTTGCATCGCTCCTCAATCAGCCGCAGGCCCTCAGCCTCAAGGCACGCATCCATGTCCGCAAGCTCTTCACCAAGCTGGCCCATCGCGTCCATCGCCTTCCGGAGGAAATCACGGCGAACGATGCTCCGTTCACACGCAAGCTTGAGCATGCTATCGATGTCGTCCTCCGTATCTAGCACTGTCGGCTGGCCCTGAAGCGGTTCGCCGTATCTCGGCAGGGGGCTGGGGGCAGGCGCTCCCATGATCGCTGGCCGGGCACCGCAAGGGATTCGAACCAGCGCAGGCTCATCCCCTGAAGAAGAGACAAGGATCAACGTCAACCATTCGCCGTCCACAATCAGAGGAGGATCCCTCGTCAGGCTGGCCACGCTCCAGGCAGGGTTGCGAAGTAAAGGTGGCAAGGGCACAGGCTCAAGAAACCCTGCGGGCAGGCTTGCTTCTCCGGCTGACCCCGCGTCAGGGGCAGCACGCAGGCTCGGGATGCTCAAGGCCAGCGTTGAAGGCAAGGCCGGAGGAGGTTGCTTCTAGGAGACTCTGCAGGCTTGTTAGGAGGGATCCTGTCGCGGTCAGGAAAGGGAGCAGCAATTGAAGAGTTACGAGAATGAGGTACTTACTCGTCTATGGCGAAGTACTTCCTATGCTTCAGTGGTTGGAAGGTGCGACCACTGCACCTCAAAGATTCCTTCCTCTTGCGGAGTGCGGCAAAGTCTACACGGAACCGACCCAGGCGCTGAACGTGAGGACCAGCGGGCGGTGCGGATGGAGAAGCACCCAGGCAGCCGACCTCAAAGGTGCCAGGTTGAGGGGAGCGATCAGGGACCACCTCCTGATGGCCCGCCGAGGCCTCCGGAACTCCAGCCTCGGGAGCCGCTGGCTGCGTCCCCCCATCGACGACCACCTCAGGGCAGGCTTTCACAAGTTCTGGAGGATGACGCTTCGAGAACCCCGTGCGGCATCGGTGCCACAACACCCGAGCCTCCAGCCTCAAGCGATTCTTGCCTCCCTGCGCCCACTGTTGGGGCAAGATCGGTGCTGGCGGCGAGGAAGGGAACCACGGCGACAACATTCTCCCGAGGCCCTGCAAGGCCAGCTAGACGCAATTCCCATTCATCAAAGAGAGGCATCTGCCACGTGAACTCAGCCCTGTTCGAGCAGAGATACAGGAGGCTACCCCCGTGCCGCACGTCGCGTGGCGAGGGGTCGCCAGTCAAGACCTCAAGCACCGTCCTTAGTGTTTCGCGGGCGAGTTCCATCTTCTGAAGCCTCATGGGGTCCCGGTCGCCGGTTAGGGCCCACATCAGTCGGGAATGGCGCTGGAGAGGAGGAATGTGACACTAGAGGAACTCCTTCACCACGCAGGGCGTAGTCACACCGAGATCTCTCAACCTCCTCAGGCGGTACCAGACAAAGGAGAGCCAGGGGCTCACGAGTCTCTCGTGGCCCTAGCCGGGATTGGGGACGGCAGGCAACGACGGAGGCGAGAGCAGAGGGTTGAGCACTCCGACATCCACATACATCCACCGCGTCCAGAACCCACTCGTGGACGACGGGAGGTTTAAATCGATCCCCAAGGCGGCCGTCTCTGCCACGGCCTGGAAGCTCATGCACCCCGAGCACTACGAGGGGTCGGTCAGGCGCAGCGAGAAGAAGTGGCGCAAGAGGGCAACGGAAGGAGCAATGCCCACCATGGCTTCGCAAACAAAGGCGAAGATAGCAAGAAGGGTAACTGATTGAGGATCAAGATGCATCATATGGATCTGACAATGGGAGAGCACTGCATTGAAGAAGGCAGAGAAAGGGGAACCAGGCCAACCCACAGGGCGTCGATGAAGAACCGCGCCTCAGTGACTGTCCTGTCAATGGAGGGCTAGGACGCAGGCCAGGCCATCGTCTTCCCGCACTCGTTGAAGCTGGAAGCAAGCGTAGGGCAGACCTTGCCCAGGGCCTCCAAGTTGAGCACCAACGACCGGCCAACAGCGGGCTTGATCGCCGGGGACGAGCTGGATAAGGGCAGAGGCTTCTTCCCCTTCTCCTTGCTAGTTGGTGCCATGGCAATGGAGAGGGCAGTGATCAAGTCAGATTGGAAGCGGAAACAAAGATTCGAGGAAGAAAGTGGAACAGGAAGCACGCGCGCAGCAAGGAGGAAATAACTGTGTAAAGCGTCGTCGCCGCCTAGCCAGGCGGATATTGGGGGAGAATGGGGAAGCGGAGACGCCCACATCCAATCAGTCGCCACGCGTTGACCATGGCCGCATGCTATTGGGGCCCGCGGCGCTCCACTCTTGCCCTTTGGCTTCGCCGCTAAGCCATGTCCGAGCGCGTCTTGGGCCCGGTGGCTACTGTCAGTATTCTGGGAATGGGGGTCCTCAGACTTCCCTGCCTGCGGCCTGCAGCGTGGCTCAACCAGTGGCCCAGTGCGGCATGTCTTCATCGACCAAGCGCGAAAGACCCTCGTGAGGGGCAAAGCCTCGCGCGGCTGACGACACAAGACCTCCTCAGGGGAGGCCTCGCCAGGCAGGCTCGCGAGCAGGCGGGGAGATCAAGGCAAGGGGTACCTCGCTAGGTGCCCATGACGCAAGCCATGATGATCGAGACCAGGCGGGCACCAGCCTGCGCAGTTTCCTCATTTCCTCTTTGGTGCAAAGGGAGCAAGCGCAGGCACGGAGTACCGAGGCATCAGGCAAAGGTTTCCTTATTGGTGCAACGAGACCAAGACCAGCAGGACGGCAGGACGGAGGTCACTGTGGAGCCCAAGATGGCGTCAAAACCAGCACCTTTGGCAGTCGAAGACCACCTTTAGTCAGGATAGCTTGTACTAGTTGCCCCCTTTCAAAATGGCTGTTGTTGGATCCCTTCCTGCTCAATATTGGGGAAGAGGACCAGGGCCTCTATAAACAGAGCTAGCCACCATAGTAGCAGGAGAGAGTGAAGTTCATCCAACCTCTCCTCGCAAGGCTGTTGTGACACCCCAAAATTTTAACCTTGTTTTATTAATTAAAATTTGGCCAGGAAACTTAAACTTTTATTGTCTGGATTTCCTTTTGATTTCAGAACCTTTCTTTTCGTTGACATTGTGGAGTTTTCATCCCAAGTAAAAACTTTTCAATTATTATTGGACTTGTTTACCCTCTCAAATAAAACAATTCTTTTATCAATGGGATTATTTATATAATTATTTTCCCTAAGCCTCATTTCTTTAAAAATGATTTTTATAAGTTTCAGGGCCTCTTTTGCACTACAACCATTTGATAAATTTATTTAAAATTCCAACCAAAATTTGGAGATGTCATGTGATGTTTTTAAATCACTTTCTATTCATTGGAGATTTCGAGCTCTACACCAATTTTTCAAATCTGGTCCAGTGGGCAATTTTGCACTACAACATATTTAAATATTTCTTTAAAACTTGCACCAAAATTAAGGGATGTCAATAGGAATATATTATTCATCTTTATGCAAAAACCCATTGATGTTCTTTGAAAAATTTGAGTAAATCATCCTCATCTTCATTCTGGTTCAACTTGATGATTTGTACTTCAACCACAGTTTAACTTGCCCTTTTAGCCATGATTCTTTTTCCTACTTATATACCACCCTGCCAAACCCTTGAGACCAGGAGAGTGGACCCACTGGAGGATTTTAAGTGCATGCAATAAGGCCTTTTTCTTTCTGTCCAATACTGAAGATTTGCAAAACTTGCACTAGCAAGTTTCTGGTTTTGCCCAAATGACCTTGCCATCACCAACTACTTCTAAAGAGACATTAGTCTGGAGATTTTGACCACTCCAAGAATTGCCTAGATGCCTCTAGCATTATGTCAAACACTTGGTGTGCGTAGCCAGATTTGGCATGATTTTTAGTTTGCAATATGAACTTGATCCACTGACCTAGCAACCTTGTCCACTAAGCTCCTAGCTACTCCTAACCTAGGTCTGCTAATTTCCAGCCTCACCCAAGCCCTGTGGCATGCATTGGCATTTCGTTGAGCAGCTAGCATGCGTGCTCTGGGCGCGCCCAGAGCGCACATTTTACACGCACGCGCATCGAGCCGCCGCGTCTCACTGCCGCCCACCCCACGCCCGTTCTAGCCCTTGGCCAATCGCAGCCAGCGCGCCCCATCTCCTCCTGCACCACAGAGCCACCCCGACCACCCCTGGCACTCCACAGGGCCGCCGTCAGGTCGGCCGTGGCCACAAGCGGCCAGCTACAGCAACCCTGCCGTGGACGGCGCAGCCCGAGCCACCCACGCGCGCCAGCTCGCCCCCTTGAGCAGTAGGGAACTCGTCGGAATGCGCCGGCCAGCCCAAACCACCGCCACGTCGCCCGGCAGCAAAGTATGGCGGTTCGCCAGCGAGCTTATCTCCGGCCGCCGCGGAACCGACCTCGTTGCACTATATAAGGAGACCCCCGAGCTCATTCGAGCACTCAAGCAGCATCAGGCCACCTCTCTAGAGCCCCCCATAGCCAGAGAACGACGGGAGAAGGTCGTCTTCTTCTTCTCCGGCAACCACTGCCGCCGCCACTGTCTTGATCATTCCGGCGCCACCAGGGCCTCCCCCTCCCCACTCTCTTCACCAAAAGTTCTCTCTTCATCTCGTGAATCCATCCCCCTGCTCGATTTTGATCAGGAGCTGCCAGAGGCAAGAGCCCCACCCTGCCCGACGGCCACCGTCCGCTGCGGAGCTCGCCGCCGGCGACTCCGTCCACCCCAGTGACCATAGCAACCACCGAAGGGACCGCCTCAACCCCCTGAGCCCACGGATGGCTTCGGTTTCTCGAACGGTGCCGCCGTTCAGAGGCGAGCATCGCCGGAGCCCGCGCCTCGGCTCGGACAGAGGAGGAAGAAGGCGGGGGACTAGTCAAACCTGACCAGTGGGCCCGCTGGACCCACTATCAGTGACCCACGCGCGGTCCACGCTGGATAAGTGGAGACGTAAACTCGGAATATGCCTTCGACGTGGTCAGTTTTCGAAACGTTTTTCCTTTTTTCTGTTTTATTTTAAAAACAAAATTTGACCAAAACTTTGACTGGCTATAACTTTTTGAATATAACTCCAAATGAATTGATTCTTTTTCCTACCTCTCTCAAATATTGTCTAGTTTATTTTAAGATTTAATTGAAAAATTTTCAAACAATTATTTGGTACTATTTTTGAAACTATATATTGATTCAAAAATATTTTAAATAAGGTTTTTTGGAGAGAGGAGAAAGCTTTCAAAAGTTTTGGAGTGCACCCTGCATCCCCACAACCTGAAGGCAAGCATTCTGAACCCTGGCATAATGTTTTTGTGTGTTGGTTGACACGATTATAACACCACCTTAATACGGAGAACTTGTTATTTTATGTGGTGACGCGATCATTTGCATGAATGCATACTGGAGATTTCCTTGCTGTTGGAAATGGATATACTTGTGATGGTAATCGTCCTCGTACGTCTTGCATGTATGCCGGAAAGAAACCCGGGAAAACCTCTGCCTTGGGTAGGCGTGAGTTTGTCTCCGGTCTTCGTCGGGACGGTTATGTCCGGTATGGCATAGTAAGGCATAATGAGTGGTGATTTGGTTGGTTGAAATATATTTGTTATACATATCATGTAGGGAATTTATAAACCTCCTGAGTCGAATGTAGATTGATTCTTGTTCCAGTAACCCCCATACTTGTTTTTGTACTACCACTTGTCCCTGCCGCAGGTAGGGTACGGTTCAGTAAGTTGTCAACCCTTTTCTTGGCACACACCATACAGAGAGGCCATGATGGAAGATACAGGATGCATCCGGTAGGCATGCCACCTGGTCCGGGGGCATGGGTGTTTCCGGTTGGGACCGAGAGGGGGGCACCCCTTAGAGCGCGCGATATAAATTTGATCCCATGCTACACGAGGTTGTAGCCTCCCCACTTAGAGTTTTGCTTGACAAGTGTCGTGGGTTATTCCAGACACCGGTAAGTTAAGCTCGTGTGTGCAAGTCAGGTGTGTTTTCAATTAAAAGATCGTAGACGGAATTAGTCCTGATGGACTCAAGGAATCCGTTACTCGTGGGTAAGTGGCACACCCTCTACAGAGATAAAAACTATTCGAATAGCCGTGTCCATGGTTATGGACTATAGTCTGGGTTGGGTCAAGTGTCGGTCTTAGTGTCGGTCTTCGGAGGAGAGACTGCTAAACCAGAACATGCATCATGACTTGTGACTTGTGTTGATTATGATGATTTTGATTATTATTATTATGGACTAACCCATTATATTACTTGAATTATTAAGTATCCCTGGGACGGTTCTACCTCCTGGATATTCATTGTGATTATTTACTTTGAAAGCCCTTTATGTGGTGTCGCTCAGACGCCCGATTGTGGCATGCTTGTTACTTGTTTACTGTATAAGCCCTTTATGTGTTGTCGCTGAGACACTCGACTGTGGCATTCTTGTTATTGATTTACTTCATAAGCCCTTTATGTGGTGTCGCTTAGACGCCCGACTGAGGCATGCTTCATATCATGATCCTTTCGAGGCGTCGCTTCAGACACCCGATCGGTGCATTTTATTTCTACTCCATTATTGCATATTCATGTTGCATATAAATAACCTGCTTGCATGCATCGGGGATTTTATTTTAGCACTAACGTTGTGATCATAGAATATTTCAGAGCATGATTATCGTTTGTTATATTATACCCGTGTTCATAATGTTTGCGAGTGCATTCAAAGTACTCACTAGCTTGTCCCTGGCTATTGTCTTGGCCAGATTTCGTGCTCGGAGAGGAGCGTTGCGATGACAGCCCCGGAACCTAAGCAATGGTGATAGCAGCCTTGCGAAGATAGGAGTTAACCTGGCCAGCTGTTCCTGTGGAAAATGGAGTCCCATAGACGCTGATGATCCACAAACCGCTTCCGCCATCAACCACTAGAAACCATTTGTTGTACTCATAGGCCAGAATGGTCTTGTACTACATATTTTGTGTTTTGCTTAGAATTTCTGTATCAAGTTGGTGCCTCATCAGCTAATAGTAATCCTGGGGCTGGTGAGCACAAGGGCCATTTTCTGGAAATTAATATCCCGAAAATCCGGTCCTGACAAACTTGGTATCAGAGCCAGGCTGACCATTGGCTAATCCTATCTCATCCAGGTCAATAAACCTAGGTTAACCAACCCACCAGACCTTAATCGAACCCCGTCCAAGCTTCCCGCGTATGATAGCCACACAGTGACCCCGACACCTTTGGCAGTCGGTGCCCAACCTATCAGCCTAGCCTGTCGATCACGCGCCAGTGACCAACATCTAAATTGTCTCATTCGCAACCGTGCGAAGGAAGACTCCATCCCCTTTTCCTATAAAAAGGGCACGCTAGACTCAACACAGCAAAACACAAACTCTTTCCCTAGACCGAGCTATAATGCCTGGCCCCGTAGTGCACAATGAGACCACAGCAACCAACCTTGGAGGTTTTGTGACCGTGCTCGCAAACCTCACCCACCGTGCCTTTGCATTAGAAGAGCCTCCAGAATATGTTGTGTACCAAGGACCCATGAGCAGTGAAAGCCATCAATTCTAGGCCATCGTGCACATCTATGGTAGGGGTCTATCTCCAGAACGCCCCTACAGGTTCACAAGAAGAACAACTTCCTTTGAGATACAAGCCATCCAACTAGCTGCTCGAGAGGCTGTAGTTCAACTCCGGCATTTGTCGCCCAGAGTTAACTGTCGCTCGTTCTACTACTACCCCAGCCATGACGGGTATAGTAGGCCACCCCAGGTTGCCAACGGAGATCATGAGACGGATCCTGCATTGTTGCATTTGGTGCGCTATATAAGTACACTAGAAGGACTATTCGATCAAATCACCCTTGATCTGATCGCAGCTCGTGGAGAACTAATACGCCGAGCCCCGGCAAGAGGAGAAGATGCCCAACACCGACAACCCAGTCGTGTTGTTCGGACAACCGATCAGTCCTTGAGGTCTGCCCCAGTCATCGACCAAAATACCTTGATGACCCTAGAAGTGCTTCGTCGCCTTTTGGGAACACGCTCCAGCGGGATTGTGGCCAACAATCCTCGAGACGGTCATCATCGCTACGCAGACCCTACAGTCCCTCGACCCACTCCAGCTAATCTCGACAGTGAAAACCATGGAGAAGCCTCGACGTCCACAAGGCAAGCCCGCTTAGATATTAACGAGGTAGACTGAGTCGCTCGAGTAGTACCCAGCCTTACTATGGCTACACCCTGTAACTGTGTGATCCTGTATCGCCGTAATTAAATGTTGTTGCTTGTGCGCCCGATTTTAAATAGTAGCCATGCATAAGTATGTTGGTGTGCGATTGCATTTTTAACCCGGGCGTAGCTGCCAACCCCGACGACACAAAAATTTGTTCAATGATTAAACTTTTTAGTTTCTACTAACAGGAAAGATATTTTCAAAAACAACTCTTAACAAATCTCGAGGACGAGATTTTTTCTTAAGGGGGGTAGTGTTGTGACACCCCAAAATTTTGACCTTGTTTTATTAATTAAAATTTTGCCAGGAAACTTAAGCTTTTATTTTATGGATTTCCTTTTCCTTTTCAGAACATTTCTTTTCTTTGACATTGTGGAGTTTTCACCCCAAGTAAAAACTTTTCAATTATTATTGGACTTGTTTACCCTCTCAAATAAAACAATTTTTTTATCAGTGGGATTATTTATATAATTATTTTCCCTGAGCCTTATTTCTTTAAAAATGATTTTTATTAGTTTCATGGCCTCTTTTGCACTACAACCATTTGATAAATTTATTTAAAATTCCAACCAAAATTTGGAGATGTCATGTTATGTTTTTAAACCACTTTTATGCAAAAATATCTTCTGTTCATTGGAGATTTTGAGCTCTACACCAAGTTTTCATATCTGGTCCAGTGGGCAATTTTGCACTACAACCTATTTAAATATTTATTTAAAACTTCCACCAAAGTTAGGGGATGTCAGTAGGCATATATTATTCATCTTTATGCAAAAACCCATTGATGTTCTTTGAAAAATTTGAGTAAATCATCCTCATCTTCATTCTGGTTCAACTTGATGATTTGTACTGCAACCACAATTTAACTTTCCCTTTTAGCCATGATTCTTTTTCCTACTTATATACCACCCTGCCAAACCCTTAAGTCCAGGAGAGTGGACCCACTGGAGGATTTTAAGTTCATGCAATAAGGCCTTTTTCTTTTTGTCCAAAACTGAAGATTTGCAAAACTTGCACTAGCAAGTTTCTGGTTTTGCCCAAATGACCTTGTCATCACCAACTAACTCTAAAGAGCCATTAGTCTGGAGATTTTGACCACTCCAAGAATTGCCTAGATGCCTCTAGCATTATGTCAAAAACTTGTTGTGCATAGCCAGATTTGGCATGCTTTTTAGTTTGCAATATGAACTTGATCCACTGACCCAGCAACCTTGTCCACCTTATCCACTAAGCTCCTAGCTACTCCTAACCTAGGTCTGCTAATTTCCAGCCTCACCCAAGCCCTGTGGCATGCATTGGCATTTCGTCGAGCAGCTATCGTGTGTGCTCTGGGCGCGCCCAGAGCGCACGTTTTACACGCGTGCGCACCAAGCCGCCGCGTCTCACTGGCGCCCACCCCGAGCCCGTTCTAGCCCTTGGCCAACCGCAGCCAGTGCGCCCCATCTCCTCCTGCACCGCAGAGCCACCCCGACCACCCCTGGCACTCCACAAGGCCACCGTCAGGTCGGCCGTGGCCACAAGCGGCCAGCTACAGCAGCCCTGCCGTGGGCGGCGTCGCCCGAGCCACCCACGCGCGCCAGCTCACCCCCTTGAGCAGTAGGGAACTCGTCGGAATGCGCCGGCCAGCCCAAACCACCGCCACGTCGCCCTGCAGCACAGTATGGTGGTTCGCCGACGAGCTTATCTCCGACCGTTGCAGAACCGACCTCGTTGCACTATATAAGGAGACCCCCTAGCTCATCCGAGCACTCAAGCAGCATCAGGACACCTCTCTAGAGCCCCCCATAGCCAGAGAACGACAGGAGAAGGTCGTCTTTTTCTTCTCCGGCAACCACTGCCGCCGCCACTGTGTCGATCATTCCGGCGCCACCAGGGCCTCCCCCTCTCCAATCTCTTCACCAGAAGTTCTCTCTTCATCTCATGAATCCATCCCCCTGCTCGATTTTGACCAGGAGCCGCTAGAGGCACGAGCCCCACCCTGCCCGACGGCCACCGTCCGCTGCGGAGCTCGCCGCCGGCGACTTCGTCCACCCCAGGGACCATAGCAACCACCGACGGGACCGCCTCGACCCCTGAGCCCGCGGATGGCCTCGGTTTCTTGAACGGTGCCACCGTTCGCCGGCGAGCATTGCCGGAGCCCCCGCCTCGGCTCGGACAAAGGAGGAAGAAGGCGGGGGACTAGTCAAACCTGACCAGTGGGCCCGCTGGACCCACTGTCAGTGACCCACGCACGGTCCATGCTGGATAAGTGGAGACGTAAACTCGGAATACGCCTTCAACGTGGTCAGTTTTCAAAACGTTTTTTCCTTTTTTCTGTTTTATTTTAAAAACAGAATTTGACCAAAACTTTGACTGGCTATAACTTTTTGAATATAACTCCAAATGAATTGATTCTTTTTCCTACCTGTCTCAAATATTGTCTAGTTTATTTTAAGATTTAATTGAAAAGTTTTCAGACAACTTTTTGGTACTGTTTTTGAAACTATATATTGATTCAAAAATATTTTAAATAGGATTTTTTGGAGAGAGGAGAAAGCTTTCAAAAGTTTTGGAGTGCACCCTGCCTCCCCACAACTTGAAGGAAAGCATTCTGAACCCTGGCATAATGTTTTTGTGTGTTGGTTGACACGATTATAACACCACCTTAATACGGAGAACTTGTTATTTTATGTGGTGACGCGATCATTTGCATGAATGCATACTGGAGATTTCCTTGCTGTTGGAAATGGATATACTTGTGATGGTAATCGTCCTCGTACGCCTTGCATGCATGCCGGAAAGAAACCTGAGAAAACCTCTGCCTTGGGTAGGCGTGAGTTTGTCTCCGGTCTTCGTCGGTACGGTTATGTCCAGTATGGCATAGTAAGGAATAATGAGTGGTGATTTGGTTGGTTGAAATATATTTGTTATACATATCATGCAGGGAATTTATAAACCTCCTGAGTCGACCGTAGATCGAGTCTTGTTCCAGTAACCCCCATACTTGTTTTCGTACTACCACTTGTCCCTGCCGCAGGTAGGGTACAGTTCAGTAAGTTGTCAATTACTTTCTTGGTACACATGATACAGAGAGGCCATGGTGGAAGATACCGGATGCATCCGGTAGGCATGCCACCTGGTCCGGGGGCATGGGTGTTTCCGGTTGGGACAGAGAGGGGGGCACCCCTTAGAGCGTGCGATATAAATTTGATCCCATGCTACGCAAGGTTGTAGCCTCCCCACTTAGAGTTTTTCTTGACAGGTGTCGTGGGTGATTCCAGACACCGGCAAGTTAAGCTGGTGTGTGCAAGTCAGGTTTGTTTTTAATTAAAAGACCGTAGACAGAATTAGTCCCGATGGACTAAAGGAATCCGTTACTCGTGGGTAAGGAGTACACCCTCTGCAGAGATAAAAACTATTCAAATAGCTGTGTCCATGGTTAAGGACTACAGTCTGGGTTGGGTCAAGTGTCGGTCTTAGTGTCGGTCTTCGGAGGAGAGACTGCTAAACCAGAACGTGGATCATGACTTGTGACTTGTGTTGATTATGATGATTGTGATTATTATTATTATGGACTAACCCATTATATTACTTGAATTATTGAGTATCCCTGGGACGGTTCTACCTCCTGGATATTCATTGTGATTATTTACTTTGAAAGCTCTTTATGTGGTGTCGCTCAGACGCCCGACTGTGGCATGCTTGTTACTTGTTTACTTTATAAGCCCTTTATGTGGTGTCACTGAGACGCCCGACTGTGGCATGCTTGTTATTTATTTACTTCATAAGCCCTTTATGTGGTGTCGCTTAGACGCCCGACTGAGGCATGCTTCATATCATGATCCTTTCGAGGCGTCGCTTCAGACACCCGATCGGTGCATTTTATTTCTACTCCATTATTGCATATTCATGTTGCATATAAATAACCTGCTTGCATGCATCAGGGATTTTATTTTATGACTGACATTGTGATCATAGAATATTTCAGAGCATGATTATCGTTTGTTATATTATACCCGTGTTCATAAGGTTTGCGAGTACATTCAAAGTACTCACTGGCTTGTCCCTGGCTATTGTCTTGGCCAGATTTCTTGGTCGGAGAGGAACGTTGCGATGACAGCCCCGGAACCTAAGCAATGGTGATAGCAGCCTCGCAAAGATAGGAGTTAACCTGGTCAGCTGTT
This sequence comes from Triticum aestivum, assembly GCF_018294505.1. Taxonomy (NCBI): domain Eukaryota; kingdom Viridiplantae; phylum Streptophyta; class Magnoliopsida; order Poales; family Poaceae; genus Triticum; species Triticum aestivum. Next base: position 240,560,805 of record NC_057795.1, on the reverse strand, counting down.
CCTGTGGAAAATGGAGTCCCATAGACGCTGATGATCCACAAACTGCTTCCACCATCAACCACTAGAAACCATTTGTTGTACTCATAGGCCAGAATGGTCTTGAACTACATATTTTGTGTTTTGCTTGGAATTTCTGTATCAAGTTGGTGCCTCATCAGCTAACAGTAATCCTGGGGCTGGTGAGCACAAGGGTCATTTTCTGGATATTATTATCCCGAAAATCCAGTCCTGACAGCTGTTCTCCCCTTGTACTATTCATCATCAGCCCAAGAGGCAATCCACCACACCACACACTGGATTAGGGTATTACACCACAACGGTGGCCCGAACCAGTATAAACCTTTTATATCTTGTGTTGTTCATCGATCTAGCTTAGGGATTGTGGTGAGGCTGTGGGCGTGTTTTGGTAGGGAGAGATCTTCGTGCGTACCCCAGTGTTCGAACCTTAAGGGTTTTGCCGGAACCCGATATCCTGCTTTGGAAGTTATCCACAAGGTTTTCAGATTCATTTGTTAAAGGATAGATCGTTCAAGTTCTCGGTGGCTTCCTAATTCGTGGGTTTTGAGGTTTATAATGTTGGTCGCATCTCAGAGAAGGACTTTGATATTGTATTCAATATGTGGGATAATGGTGGTCCTCTTTGGCGTCAGGAAGAATTTCAATATTATTGTGACTTAGATGTTGAATGGTCTCTAGTGGAACGTAATGGTAGAGTTATTTAAAACTCTGGTGATAGCCGGAGACCATCTCCGGTGGATTACCGGCTTTCAATTTTCTAGAGGCTTTTGTTCTGGGCGCCTTCAACGCCACCTTCATTGAAAATTATGAGGCCAAGTAATGATGCTACTAATGGGGGCGAGAATTGCTCAGACGATATCCCCGTGCGGAATATCGACGTGTGGTTGGGCACGTTCAAATCTTCAGTTATGCATGTGTCATGTTGGGCCACAAAGTGAGGTTCTGCCCTGGGCCCAGGCAGTCGGGCTTGCTTCCTCACTTGAGGTTGTCCACGTTCGCTAGCCCATCAGAGGAAGCCTGGGCTGATGGGGTTGTGGATAGCCGGTTCCGAGCCCAAGGACCAACCTCGCCAGTCAAGTGGGTTTCCACTTTTGGGGAGCTCACTTCTGGACTTCTCCCTAATTTTCAGCCTAAAAAATTGCCTGCCTCCTCGTATTCCACTAGTACTGTTCAAACCTTGAGCTCATCTCCACCAACAAATGATGCCACTCTGGCTCTTCCCCTCTCTGCCATGCCTATCTCGTGTGCTACCATGACGAACATCCCCTTCAATCCTACTCCATTTGTCCCTCATGGCTTTGAGATCATCGATGTGGAAGGCAGGAATGGGGTTTCTCGTGCCATTGTGCCTCTCCGAGCGCCTCACCATGAAGATGAGGCCATTGCCACCATCCACCCGCTCCTAGAGGAGGTGCACCTACCCAATGTCAGAGAGGTCCTAGAAGAGTTTTTTGAGGGGGAAAAGCAAGTGTGGATTCGTTCTATGCGGTAGTGCCCCATAGGTAAGGCTTACGTGCAGTTCCAGCATGTCTGTGATAGAGATAAGCTAGTTAGTGATGGTCCTCATATCTTTGGTGATGTTTTCATTTCCTCCACTAAGCACAATGAGGGCAGAAATTGGAGGATAGTGTACTTCAATAGACTATGTTGGATCTTAATTCTGGGTGTGCCTTTGGACTACTAGACAACTGATGATCTTGATACTTCTATTAGCAAGTGGGGAAAATTGATTGCTTGGGAGAATGATCCAAGGGAGAAAGAAAGAATTATTGCTAAGGTCAGGGTTACTGAACTTATTCATGTGCCAAAGAGCATTAGGTGATCCGAAGGTGAGGATTTTGAGGAAGATTGTTGGGCCAGCTCTGCGGAAATCATTCACCAGGAGATTCTGGCTGGTGGACCAGGTAATGAGGACCGAATATCTCCATGCCTCGGCAACCCTTCAATGGGGATATTAACCAGAACAACTTAGGGGCTGACCAAGATAATGATGATGATGATATGGAAGAATGGGAGCAAGATGGCCACTAGGCTATGTAGCAATACAAAAACAACTGGGCAATGGATGTAGAACCTGACATTCAGCATGATGTAAAACTTACATAAATTCTTCAACAGACAGGACATCCCTTGGGCCAATCTAATTTGGGAAGCTTATTATGAAAATGGTCAGCTGCCAGGACAACAAGATCTGGGCTCTTTCTGGTGGAAATGTAATTTGAAACGTGTTGGTCTTTTCAAATCCATGGACAAATGTAATGTGGGGGATGGTAAATCTGCGTTGTTCTGGACTGATATGTGGCATAACAACTATTTACAAATGGAATTCCCCCAGTTATTCTCCTTTTCCAGAGATGCAAAAATCTCAGTCCATAGTGCACTCCAGCATGAATATTTAGAGGACATGTTTCACTTGCCTCTAACAACCCAAGCATTCCAACAATTTCAACAGATAGAAGTCATTTGTGATTAATTGAGAACTTCAGAGCATATTGACAGTACAGATACCTGGAGCTACATCTGGGTATCATCGAAATTCTACATAGGAAAATCATGTAATGTTATGATTGGTATAAAAGTGGTACCACCCTAGTTTCAATGGATTTGGAATTGCTTCTGTTAGCCCAAGCACAAAACATTATTCTGGATGGTGCTACATGATAAGGTTAACACAAGGAATCTGCTAAGAAGAAAGACATTCTATTTGGAATCTTCTAATTGTGCATTGTTCAATTGTCAACAAGAGGAAACACTATTTCACTTGTTCTGGGGATGCCCCTTTGCACAAAGGTGCTGGGATTTTGTTTCTCCTAACTGAGGTAGTCCCGGATTAAGGGGTCCTCAGACAGCCAGACTGTATACTTGGTCCGGACTATTGGACTGTGAAGATACAAGATAGAGGACTTCGTCCCATGTCCGGATGGATCTCTCCTTTGCGTGGAAGGCAAGCTTGGCGATTCGAAATGTAGGTTCCTTTCTCTGTAACTGACTTTGTACAACCCTAGTCTCCCCCTGGTGTCTATATAAACCAGAGGGTTTAGACTTCTAGGGTTTAGCCACAACAATCATAACCTCATAGGCTAGACTTCTAGGGTTTAGCCATTACGACCTCGTGGTAGATCAACTCTTGTAATACTCATATTCATCAAGATCAATCAAGCAAGAAGTAGGGTATTACCTCCATACAGTGGGCACGAACCTGGGTAAACATTGCGTCCCTCGCCTCCTATTACCATTATTCTTAGATGCACAGTTCGGGACCCCCTACCCAAGATCCGCCGGTTTTGACACCGACATTGGTGCTTTCATTGGGAGTTCCGCTGCTACATCATTAGAAGGCTTGATGGCTCCATCAATCATCTACAACAACACAGTCCAGGGGGATCTTCCTCCCTGGATAGATCTTCGTATTCAGCTGCTTCGCACTGCGGGCCAACTCGCTTGGCCATCTAGAGCAGATCGATAGCTACACCCTTGGCCACCAGGTCTAATTTGGAAGCCAAAATTTTGTGGCCAATATTCGTGGAGGCTTGATCTTCGACAGGTTCGAGCCCATGATGGCTGTCCCCGGCCACCACGATGAACATGACCTAGATCTGTCATCTGGCCGTGCAGGAGATAGCGCCTGTGACCGCCCTGGCCCAAGAGCTGGAGTGGATTGGATCGTCCAAAGATGGGAAGCTTAACCCCACCACGGAGGCCGCAGATTCAGCGGCGCTCAAGCCGCACACAGACCCAACATCGAGCTGGGATTGTGTCACCGGAACCTCAGGCTCGTCTCCGGCCATGGGTTCCGGATGGCATGCATCCGCGTCCATCGAATCTGATTGGGCGCCGGTCTTGGAGTTCACCTCCACGGACATCTTCTAGCACTCGCCTTTCGGCGATGTGTTAAGCTCATTAAAATCCCTCTCCTTGTTGGGGGACTCTCGGTCGAACTATGTCCGGCTCGAGTGGGAAGTGGACAACGAAGAACTTTGTTTCCCACCCAACACCCACTTCATCGCCACTGTCGATGACTTAACCGACATGCTTGATTACGACTCCGAAGACATCGCCGGTATGGACGACGATGTCGGAGAGGAGCAGGAACCACTGCATAGAGGGCGTTGGACATCCACCTCCTCGTACGACATATACATGGTGGATACACCCAAAGAAAACAACGGCGACAATGAAAATCCATTCGAGGAAAAACCTCTTGAGTTACAGCCAATGCGTCGACATCAGCGACGCCGTCTAAGCCACGCTGTAGTAAAAACAGCAATACCGTCACACGAGAAAATAACACTCCGGACGATGCCGAAGACAATGAAGACCCCGTTGAGCCAACCTCCGAGCAGGAGGAACGGGAGGATGGGCGAGTCAGCCCTGGCGAATAGGCCGTGAACAAAGACTCGGAGGATAGAAACTACCTTCCGCTCTCCGAGGACGAGGTGAGCCTCGGTGACGAAGATTTCATCGTGCCTGAGGAGCCCGCCGAACAGGAACGCTTTAAGCGTCAGCTAATTGCCACTGCAAGAAACCTGAAAAAGAAGCAGCAACAGCTTCAAGCTGATCAAGATCTGCTCAATGAAAGATGGACTGATATCCTACCAGCCGGGGAATATGGCCCCAGCGCCCAACCAAAAGCTACCCGAAGCGCAAACTGTTACCACAGTTCGATGACGAGGCGTTGGAGCCCGTCCTACCAAGGTACAATCCAGCTGACCGACCACCACGTGGCCGGGACAAAGCGGCACCTCGAGCCAAACACGAGCCCGCACTGCCTCGCTGAACAAACAGAAATACAATAGCTCGGGGATATACACATGACCTGCGGCGCGACTTGGAAAACAGAGCTGGTCAGACAAGATCAATCAATGGATCACAGGGGCGTGCCCCGATGCACGATGATGGCCATCCAACTGAACGTGACAAACATAATCACGTCCGGGCCGAAAACCGCAGACGAACTCCATCCGAGCTACGTCACGACTTGGCCCGATATAGAGGCGCTGCACACCCCCTTTGCTTCACTTACGAAGTAATGGGACATGATTTCCCTGAAGGGTTTAAACCCGTGAACATCGAATCATATGATGGCACAATAGACCCTGCAGTATGGATTGAGGACTTTCATCTCCATATTCATATGGCTCGCGGTGATGATCTTCATGCCATCAAATATCTCCCGCTCAAACTCAAGCGATCAGCTAGGTACTGGTTGAACAGTCTGCCCGAAAACTCCATTGGCAGCTGGGAGGACTTGGAGTATGCCTTCCTCGACAACTTCCAAGGCACATATGTCCGACCTCCAGATGTCAATGACTTAAGTCACATAATCCAATAGCCCAGAGAGTCAGCCAGGAAATTTTGGACTAGGTTGTTAACTAAAAAGAACCAGATCGTCGACTGTCCTGACACCGAAGCCTTGGCGGCCTTTAAGCATAGCATCCGCAAAGAATGGCTGGCCAGACACCTCGGCTAGGAAAAACCGAAGTCAATGTCGGCCCTGACGGCACTCATGACCCGCTTCTGTGCGGGCGAAGATTGCTGGCTAGCCCGTAGCAACAATACAAGCGAACCTGGCACTTCTGAAGCCAGAAACAACAATGGCACTTCTGAAGCCCCGACGCAATAGACATAACCGTCAGAACAACAGTGATAACACCGAAGACACGGCGGTCAATGCCAGATTGAGTGGCTCTAAGTTCGGTGATCGGAAGAAGCCACTTAAAAGAAATAATCCGGGCCCGTCCAGTCAGGACCTCATACTAGATCGACCATGCCAAATCCGTGGCACTCCTGATAAACCAGCCAATCACACCAACAAGGAATGTTGGGTCTTCAAACAGCCGGCAAGTTTGCCAAAAATAAAGAGAAAGGGTCGCAAAGTGATGACGATGACGAGGAAACCCGACCACTGAACATAGGGGGACAGAAGAAATCCCCACCCCCCAAGTCAAAATGGTGAACATGATATACGCCACCCATATCCCCAAGAGCGACTGCAAGCATGTAGTCAGGGACGTCTACTGATGGAGCCAGTCGCCCCAAAGTTCAACCCATGGTCGTCCTGTCCGATCACCTTCGATCGCAGGGACCATCTGACTAGTATCTATCATGGCGGTTCAGCCACACTGGTCCTTGACCCAATTAATGATGGATTCCACCATACACGAGTCCTCATGGACGGTGGCTGCAGCCTGAACCTGCTCTATCAGGATACAGTGTGCAAAATGGGTAACGATCCCTCAAGGATCAAGCCCACAAAAACCACCTTCAAGGGTGTCATACCAGGTGTAGAGGCATGCTGTATGGGCTCAATCACACTGGAAGTGGTCTTCAGATCCCCGGATAATTTCCTAAGCGAAGAGTTAATCTTCGATATCGTCCCCTTCTGCAGTGGCTATCATGCACTGCTCGGACAAACCGCATTTGCTCGATTCAATGCGGTGCCGCACTACACCTACCTCAAGCTCAAGATGCCCGGACCACACGATGTCATAACAGTCAACGGAAATACGGAACGCTCCCTCCATACTGAGGAGCACACCGCGGCCCTTGCAGTAGAAGTACAGAGTAGCCTTTTTGGGCAGAACCTCAATTCGGCAGTAAAGCTCCCGGACACCGTCAAGCGAGTCCGAACTACTCTGCAGCAGGACAGTCTAGCCCGTCCAGAGCACTACTAGCAATTCGGCCTCCGTCCCAGTCCCAATCAAGCGGTGACATTCGTGCCGCGCATACATAACTACGCACTCAAAATACCATGGGCATGGACGGAGGCACAACTAGACCGTGCTCCATAATGTGGCTTAACCGCCCCTCGATCCGCATAACTTCACTTTTTTTTAATTTCATGTTTTTCCCTTCTCAAGGCTTTTCTGATAACCTGATCATCGGTCCAATCACGGGACTAATACACCAAGAGGGCAAGGTGCTTTGACGTACAAGGGAACCCCCAGGTGGTCTCTCCTAACGATCGTTTTACCTGTTTTAAATACTTGCACGCAGCTCGGCCTTGGTCATGGCATGTCAAATAGCCTTATTTGCTTATCACATTACTTCTACAAATACGCCTTGACGTATTAATCAAATTACAATGGAAAATAATTTGCTGCTCAATATTTGCGGCGTCAGCTTATTACTTGATTTTTTCCTTGTCTTTGTATTTTTTATTAATTGCACCCATACACTCTAGTATGCCTTAATTCGCCAGGGGCTTCATCATAACACATAACACGATAATAAAGTCCAAACACTTTGATAGTACAGTTCGGCACCCCAAACTTATAGCATTATATGCATCGGCTCCGAATCATGCCTTTGGTCAATAGTTGGGTTGCCCGGCTCATGTGCTTACTACCTTACATTTCACTATATCGGCTAGGGTAGTAATGGGAGAACTACTGCGATTGTGTCCCGATTCTTTCGGACAAGCACCTCAGTAGAGAAAGACGAAAACTGACTGTCATGATGCGGCGAGAGCTGGTCAGCTATTCGAGAGGTTTCAAATCCTTAGATATTTTGCCGCATTATGCGAGGAATTAGTTTTTATCTGATTAGGCGTGTGTAGCGCCCCAATTGCGGACTTCCAAACACCAGGGGCTACGCCAAAATTTTCATTGTCAAACTCCTATGGCTAAGTGAGGGTGATAAAGCCATATAATCTGATTGCCTTGTTCGTTGTGCTAAACACCTCCTTTAAGGACTAGAATTTGGAGTAAAGAGTGTTTAGATTTATCCCCAACACCCCTATACTATCTACGTGGGGGCAGAAGCCGACGACTGGCCAACTCTTAGATTTCATAAACGGCCGCACAGGAGGTAAAATTTTAAAGAAACAAGCATTATATTACATAAAGATCTTGTTTCATATTACAGGACAGGATAACATGAATGTATTCATGGGAATATGATATCCTTAGCACATTGCTCCGCCACAAGGCGGGATCCCTCCAGGACACTATCAAAATATAGTTCGGGTCGACGGTGCTCCTTGCCCTCAGGCGTCCCCTCGGTCATCAGCTTCGTGGCGTCCATCTTCGCCCAATGCATCTTAGCGCGGGCAAAGGCCATCCGCACGCCTTCGATACAGACCGACCGCTTGATGGCTTCAAGCTGTGGGCAGGCACTGACAAGCAGCTTCACGAGTCCGAAGTAGCTGCTAGGCATGGGCTCGGCAGGCCATAGCTAGATTATTAAGTCCTTCATGGCTAGTTCGGCCGCCTTATGCAGCTCGACCAGCTGTTTCAGCTGATCGCTAAAGGGCACTGGATGTTCTGGTCCAAGGTATTGAGACCACTTCTCCGTAGAGATCCCCTCTTCGACTCGATAGAATTCTGGAGCGTCTAATACGCTGAGCGGCAGATCCGCAAACGCCACTGGAGAACTCCAAATCCGGGTCAATAAGAGGAACATTTCCTTAACATATTTGCTCTGCATTATAAAAGCCTTACCCGCCGCGATTTTCTTGGCCGCCTGGATTTCCTGGAGGGCGCTCTGGGCTTCAGCTCGGGCATCTTGTGCGCTCTGGCGGGCCTTGGCAAGTTTGGACTCTCGATCCTTAAAATCGCGCTCCAAGGACTCGTACTTCTTGACGGCGTCTTGGAGCTCTTGTTGGACCTCACTGACCCGAGCCTCATGCTTTTCACGTGCGGACTTCAGAGCTTCTGCCGCGGTCATTGCCCTTAACAAATATTATGACACTTCAGTCAGAACAAATCATCCATTACACCTGAATTTAGAGAAGGTTAAATACATACCTTTGCTTTCCTTCAGCTGCTTCTTCACGTGGCCGAGATCCTCCACGGCCCTCTCCAAAGTCTGCTTCAGTCCGGAGACTTCCGCCGTGTGAGCGGCCGCAGCAAGCAATGGCGTCTGCTTATTCACATAGACATATCAGATTAGACTCCTGCTAAAATTATTTGATCCTCTGTTCAGCTCTTCTTTCCGAACACCAGATAGAGCATCAGGGGCTACTTTCTATACTGTAACATTATTTTTCTAATTACGTTGCTTACCTCAAAGTCTGTTAGAAGGCTAGTGCAGGCTTCGGTCAATATGCTTTTCGCGGACTGGACCTTCCCAATCACTGTACCCATCACGGTACGGTGTTCATCAACAATGGAAGCGCCTTTCAGCGCTTCTAGTAACCTGTCTGGTGCCTCTGGTTGGACAGAGGTCTCCGGCAGGATAGGCGGGCCCCTTCCCTTCAAAGGGGGCTGCTCGCCTGATTCCGGAACTGTAGGGGTCTCCGAAATTATATTCGAATGAGGGCCGAATTGAATGCGGCCCCCATCATTAGTGTCCATGGGGGTCTGCTCCCCCGTGTGTCCGGCAACCGAGGCTTCACCCTTTGGTGCCTCCCAGACCGCCGCCGGATTCTCTCCTGGGTCGGGGATCCTTCGGGATGATGCTTTGGCACCATCCAGGTCCCGGGGAGAGGTGGCCGACGGAAGGGTCACACTGTCCATCGCCATTGGGTTCAGCGAATCCTCCGATAAGGACCGCTCGAGGTGGGACTGAGCCGGACTGCAAATGCATAATTTAAGCACATTAAAACAATAAAGTAAGGAATCCAGATACAAATATGTGGCTGCACACTTACGATTCGGCCATGGGCTTCTCCTTGGGCTTCCACTCCGAGCTGCTATTGGTGGCCGCTGTGGGGCTGCCCAGAAAGGAAGCTTTCCCTTTCTTGGACGCCTCAGCCTCCGGATGAATGGAGGCCGTCCTTTTCTTTTTTTTTCCTGCAAGGGGGAGTGGATTTCTTCCTCTTCCTCCTCTTCCTTGTCGTCTTCGGCGGAGGAGTGTGGCTCAGCATCTTCGGACGGCACATCCGAAGTGTCCTTGCAGCGAAGACCACCTTTGGTCCCATTGGCCTTCTTCCTGGCCTTCTTCTCCGGCACCTCGTAAGGCACCGGAAACAACATCTTCGTCAGGATAAAAGTCTCTGGGCCTTCGGACAGCGAAGCCGGATAGTCAATCCGCTCCGCTATCTTTGTCTAGTCCTGAGATAATCGATAGGGATACTTAGATGCCTTCCTCTAATATGTGAGTAAAGGGTTGTTGGGGAACGTAGCAGAAATTCAAAATTTTCCTACGTGTCACCAAGATCTATCTATGGAGAAACCAGCTACGAGTAGAAGGAGAGTGCATCTACATACCCTTGTAGATCGCTAAGCGGAAGCGTTCAAGTGAACGGGGTTGATGGAGTCGTACTCGTCGTGATTCAAATCACCGATGATCAAGTGCCGAACGCACGGCACCTCCGCGTTCAACACACGTACAGCCCGGTGACGTCTCCCACGCCTTGATCTAGCAAGGAGAGAGGGAGAGGTTGAGGAAGAATCCATCCAACAGTACCATAATGGCGTGGTGGTGATGGAGGAGCGTGGCAATCCACAGGGCTTCGCCAAGCACCATGGGAGAGGAGGAGGAGGAGAGGCAGGGCTGCACCAACGAGAGGAGAAGTTCTCATGTCTTATGGCAGCCCCAGGCCTCTATTTATATAGGGGAGAAGGGGGGTTGCGCTCCCTTTAGGGTTTCCCACCCCAAGGGGTGCGGCCAGCCCTAGATGGGACTTGGGGAGGCGGCCAAGAGGGGGAGAGAGGGGAGGCGCCCACTAGGTGGGCCTTAAGGCCCATCTGGACTAGGGTTTGCCCCCTCCCACTCTCCCTTGCGCCTTGGCCCCTTGTGGGGGGCGCACCAGCCCACATAGGGGCTGGTCCCCTCCCACACATGGCCCACGCAGCCTTCTGGGGCAGGTGGACCCACTTGGTGGAACCCCGGGACCCTCCCGGTGGTCCCGGTACAATACCGATATCGCCCGAAACTTTTCCGGTGACCAAAATAGGACTTCCCATATATAAATCTTTACCTCCGGACCATTCCGGAACTCCTCGTGAAGTCCGAGATCTCATCCGGGACTCCGAACAACATTCGGTAACCACATACAAGCTTCCTTTATAACCCTAGCGTCATCGAACCTTAAGTGTGTAGACCCTACGGGTTCGGGAGACATGCAGACATGACCGAGACGTTCTCCGGTCAATAACCAACAGCGGGATCTGGATACCCATGATGGCTCCCACATGTTCCACGATGATCTCATCGGATGAACCACGATGTCAAGGACTTAATCAATCCCGTATTCAATTCCCTTTGTCTATCGGTATGTTACTTGCCCGAGATTCGATCGTCGGTATACTAATACCTTGTTCAATCTCGTTACCGGCAAGTCACTTTACTCGTTCCGTAACACATCATCCCATGATCAACTCCTTGGTCACATTGCGCATATGATGATGTCCTACCGAGTGGGCCCAGAGATACCTCTCCGTTTACACGGAGTGACAAATCCCAGTCTCGATCCGCATAAAACAATAGATACTTTCGGAGATACCTGTAGTGCACCTTTATAGTCACCCAGTTACGTTGTGACGTTTGATACACCCAAAGCACTCCTACGGTATCCAGGAGTTACACGCTCTCATGGTCAAAGGAAGAGATACTTGACATTGGCAAAGCTCTAGCATACGAACTACACGATCTTTGTGCTAGGCTTAGGATTGGGTCTTGTCCATCACATCATTCTCCTAATGATGTGATCCCGTTATCAACGACATCCAATGTCCATAGCCAGGAAACCATGACTATCTGTTGATCACAACGAGCTAGTCAACTAGAGGCTCACTAGGGACATATTGTGGTCTATGTATTCACACGTGTATTACGATTTCCGGATAATACAGTTATAGCATGAATAAAAGACTATTATCATGAACAAAGAAATATAATAATAACTTATTTATTATTGCCTCTAGGGCATATTTCCAACAGTCTCCCACTTGCACTAGAGTCAATAATCTAGTTCACATCGCCATGTGATTAACACTCACAGGTCACATCGCCATGTGACTAATACCCAAGAGTTTACTAGAGTCAGTAGTCTAGTTCACATCACTATGTGATTAACACTCAATGAGTTTTATGTTTGATCATGTTGCTTGTGAGAGAGGTTTTAGTCAACGGGTCTGAACCTTTCAGATCCGTGTGTGCTTTACAAATCTCTATGTCATCTCCTAGATGCAGCTACCACGCTCTATTTGGAGCCATTCCAAATAACTGTTCTACTTGGAGCTATTCTAAATTATTGCTCCATTATATGTATCTGGTCTCTCTACTCAGAGCTATCCGGATAGGTGTCAAGCTTGCATCGACATAACCCTTTACGACGAACTCTTTTACCACCTCCATAATCGAGAAAATTCCTTAGTCCACTAGTTACTAAGGATAACTTTGACCGCTGTCCTGTGAGCCATTCTTGGATCACTCTTGTACCCCTTGACTGACTCATGGCAAGGCACACTTCAGGTGCGGTACACAGCATAGCATACTGAAGAGCCTACGTCTTAAGCATAGGGGACGACCTTCGTCCTTTCTCTCTATTCTGCCGTGGTCGAGCTTTAAGTCTTAACTTCGTACCTTACAACTCAGGCAAGAACTCCTTCTTTGACTGGTCCATCTTGAACACCTTCAAGATCATGTCAAGGTATGTGCTCATTTGAAAGTATTATTAAGCATTTTGATCTATCCTTATAGATCTTGATGCTCAATGTTCAAGTAGCTTAATCCAGGCTTTCCATTGAAAAACACTTTCAAAATAACCTTATATGCTTTCCAGAAATTCTACGTCATTTCTGATCAACAATATGTCAACAACATATACTCATCAGAAATTCTATAGTGCTCCCACTCACTTCTTTGGAAATACAAGTTTCTCATAAACTTTGTATACACCAAAATCTTTGATCATCTCATCAAAGCGCACATTCCAACTCCGAGATGCTTACTCCAGTCCTTAGAAGGATTGCTGGAGCTAGCATACCTTTTAGCATCCTTAGGATCGACAAAACCTTTCTGATTGTATCACATACAACCTTTCCTTACGAAAGTTGGCAAGGAAACTCGTTTTGACATCCATCTGCCAGATTTCATAAATGCAGCTAATGCTAACATGTCCGACGGACTTAAGCATCGCTACGGATGAGAAAATCTCATCGTAGTCAACTCCTTGAACTTGTGAAAAACTCTTCGCCACAAGTCGAGCTTTATAGATGGTGACATTACTGTCCACGTCCGTCTTCTTCTTAAAGATCCATTTATCTTAATGGCTTGCCGATCACCGGGCAAGTCTACCAAAGTCCATGCTTTGTTCTGATATATGGATACTATCTCGGATTTCATGGCTTCTAACCATTTGTCGGAATTTGGGCCCACCATCGCTTCTCCATAGCTCGTAGGTTCATTGTTGTCTAGCAACATGACTTCCAAGACAGGATTACGTACCACTCTGAAGTAGTACGCATCCTTGTCATCCCACGAGGTTTGGGAGTGACTTGATCCGAAGTCTCATGATCAATATCATAAGCTTCCACTTCAATTGGTGTAGGTGACACAGGAACAACTTCCTGTGCCCTGCTAGACACTGGTTGAAGTGATGGTTCAATAACCATATCAAGTCTCCACCATCCTCCCACTCAACTCTTTCCTCGAGAAAGGACCCGATTCTAGAAACAATTCATATTGCTTTCGGATCTGAATTAGGAGGTATACCCAACTGTTTTGGGTGTCCTATGAAGATGCATTTTATCCGCTTTGGGTTCGAGCTTATCAATCCTGAAACTTTTTCACATAAGCGTCGCAGCCCCAAACATTTAAGAAACGACAACTTAGGTTTCTCTAAACCATAATTCATACGGTGTCATCTCAACGGAATTACGTGGTGCCCTATTTAAAGTGAATGTGGTTGTCTCTAATGCCTAACCCATGGACAATAGTGGTAATTCGATAAGAGACATCATGGTATGCATCATATCCAATAGGGTGCAACTATGATGTTCGGACACACCATCATACTATGGTGTTCCAGGCGGTATTAATTGTGAAACAATTTCCACAATGTCTTAATTGTGTGCCAAAACTCGTAACTCAGATATTCATCTCTATGATCATATCATAGATATTTTTATCCTCTTATCACGACGATCTTCCAACTTCACACTGAAATTACTTGAACCTTTCAATAATTCAGACTCGTGATCCATCAAGTAAATATACTCAACATCTACTCAAATCATCTGTGAAGTAAGAACATAACGATATTCACTGCATGCCTCAGCACTCATTGGACTGCACACATCAAAATGTGTTACTTCCAACGAGTTGCTATCTTGTTCCACTTTACTAAAAGTGAGGCTTTTCAGTCATCTTGTCCATGTGGTATGATTTGCATATCTCAAGTGATTCAAAATCAAGTGAGTCCAAACGATCCATTTGCATGGAGTTTCTTCATGCATATATACCAATAGACATGGTTCGCATGTCTCAAACTCTTCAAAATGAGTGAGTCCAAAGATCCATCAACATGGAGCTTCTTCATGCGTTTTATACCATTATGACTTACATGGCAGTGCCACAAGTGGTACTATCATTACTATCTTATATCTTTTGGCATGAAAATGTGTATCCCTACGATCAAGATTCAATAAACCATTCCTTTAGGTGCAAGAGCACTTATTCAGGTTTAATACTAATCTTGATGGTAGAGGGAGCGTGCGATGTTAGATCACATCAAACTTGGAAACACTTCCAACACATATCGTCAGCTCACCTTTAGCTAGTCTCCGTTTTATTCCGTAGCTTTTATTTCGAGTTACTAACACTTAGCAATCGAACCGGTATCTAATACCCTGGTGCTACTAGGAGTACTAGTAAAGTACACATTAACATAATGTATATCCAATATACTTCTATCGACCTTGCCAGCCTTCTCATCTACCAAGTATCTAGGGTAATCCTGCTCCAGTGGTTGTTCCCCTTATTACAGAAGCACTTAGTCTCGGGTTTGGGTTCAACCTCGGGTTTCTTCATTGGTGCAGCAGCTGATTTGCCGTTTCATGAAGTATCCCTTCTTGCCCTTGCCCTTCTTGAAACTAGTGGTTTCACCAACCATCAACAATTGATGCTCCTTCTTGATTTCTACTTTCGCGGTGTCAAACATCGCGAATACCTCAAGGATCATCATATCTATCCCTGATATGTTATAGTTCATCACGAAGCTCTAGCAGCTTGGTGGCAATGACTTTGGAGAAACATCACTATCTCATCTGGAAGATCAACTCCCACTCGATTCAAGTGATTGTTGCACTCAGACAATCTGAGCACAAGCTCAACGATTGAGCTTTTCTCCCTTAGTTTGTAGGCTAAGAAAATCGTCGGAGGTCTTATACCTCTTGACATGGGCACGAGCCTGAAATCCCAATTTCAGCCCTCAAAACATCTCATATGTTTCGCGATGTTTCAAAAACATCTTTGGTGCCTCAATTCTAAACCGTTTAACTGAACTATCACGTAGTTATCAAAACGTGTATGTCAGATGTTCGCAACATCCACAGACAACGTTCGAGGTTCAACACACTGAGCAGTGCATTAAGGACATAAGCTTTCTACTGTCCGCATAATTGCTACTTTCAACTTTCAAACTATATTTTCTCTAGGAACATATCTAAAACAGTAGAACTAAAGTGCGAGCTACGACATAATTTGCAAAATCCTTTTGACTATGTTCAGGATAATTAAGTTCATCTTATGAACTCCCACTCAGATAGACATCCCTCTGGTCATCTAAGTGATCACATGATCCGAGTCAACTAGGCCGTGTCCGATCATCACGTGAGACGGACTAGTCATCATCGGTGAACATCTTCATGTTGATCGTATCTACTATACGACTCATGCTCGACCTTTCGGTCTTCGTGTTCCGAGGCCATGTCTGCACATGCTAGGCTCGTCAAGTTAACCCTAAGTGTTTTCGCTGTGTAAAACTGTCTTACACCCGTTGTATGTGAACGTAAGAATCCATCACACCCGATCATCACGTGGTGCTTAGAAGCGACGAACTGTAGCAACGGTGCACAGTTAGGGGAGAACACTTCTTGAAATTTTGTAAGGGATCATCTTATTTACTACCGTCGTCCTAAGTAAAAAGATGCATAATCATAATAAACATCACATGCAATTATATAGTTGTGACATGATATGGCCAATATCATATAGCTCCATTGATCTCCATCTTCGGGGCTCCATGATCATCTTGTCACTGGCTTGACACCATGATCTTCATCATCATGATCTCCATCATCGTGTCTTCATGAAGTTGTCACGCCAACGACTACTTCTACTTCTATGGCTAACGCGTTTAGCAATAAAGTAAAGTAAGTTACATGGCGTTCTTCAATGACACACAGGTCATACAATAAATAAAGACAACTCCTATGGCTCCTGCCGGTTGTCATACTCATCGACATGCAAGTCGTGATTCCTATTACAAGAACATGATCAATCTCATACATCACATATCATTCATCACATTCTTCTTGGCCATATCACATCACATAGCATACCCTGCAAAAACAAGTTAGACGTCCTCTAATTGTTGTTTGCATGTTTTACGTGGCTGCTATGGGTTTCTAGCAAGAACGTTTCTTACCTACGCAAAACCACAACGTGATATGCCAATTGCTATTTACCCTTCATAAGGACCCTTTTCATCGAATCCGTTCCGACTAAAGTGGGAGAGACTGGCACCCGCTAGCCACCTTATGCACCAAGTGCATGTCAATCGGTGGAACCTGTCTCACGTAAGAGTACGTGTAAGGTCGGTCCGGGCCGCTTCATCCCACAATACCGTCGAAACAAGATTGGACTAGTAACGGTAAGCATATTGAACAACATCAACGCCCACAACTACTTTGTGTTCTACTCGTGCAAAGAATCTACGCAATAGACCTAGCTCATGATGCCACTGTTGGGGAACGTAGCAGAAATTCAAAATTTTCCTATGTGTCACCAAGATCTATCTATGGAGAAACCAGCTACGAGTAGAAGGAGAGTGCATCTACATACCCTTGTAGATCGCTAAGCGGAAGCGTTCAAGTGAACGGGGTTGATGGAGTCGTACTCGTCGTGATTCAAATCACCGATGATCAAGTGTCGAACGCACGGCACCTCCGCGTTCAACACACGTACAGCCCGGTGACGTCTCCCACGCCTTGATCCAGCAAGGAGAGAGGGAGAGGTTGAGGAAGACTCCATCCAACAGAAGCATAACGGCGTGGTGGTGATGGAGGAGCGTGGCAATCCAGCAGGGCTTCGCCAAGCACCATGGGAGAGGAGGAGGAGGAGAGGCAGGGCTGCACCAAGAGGGAGAAGTTCTCATGTCTTATGGGCAGCCCCAGGCCTCTATTTATATAGGGGAGAAGGGGGGTTGCGCCCCCTTTAGGGTTTCCCACCCCAAGGGGTGCGGCCAGCCCTAGATGGGACTTGGGGAGGCGGCCAAGAGGGGGAGAGAGGGGAGGCGCCCACTAGGTGGGCCTTAAGGCCCATCTGGACTAGGGTTTGCCCCCTCCCACTCTCCCTTGCGCCTTGGCCCCTTGTGGGGGGCGCACCAGCCCACCTAGGGGCTGGTCCCCTCCCACACATGGCCCACGCAGCCTTCTGGGGCAGGTGGCCCCACTTGGTGGACCCCCGGGACCCTCCCGGTGGTCCCGGTACAATACCGATATCGCCCGAAACTTTTCCGGTGACCAAAACAGGACTTCCCATATATAAATCTTTACCTCCGGACCATTCCGGAACTCCTCGTGACGTCCGGGATCTCATCCGGGACTCCGAACAACATTCGGTAACCACATACAAGCTTCCTTTATAACCCTAGCGTCATCGAACCTTAAGTGTGTAGACCCTACGGGTTCGGGAGACATGCAGACATGACCGAGACGTTCTCCGGTCAATAACCAACAGCGGGATCTGGATACCCATGATGGCTCCCACATGTTCCACGATGATCTCATCGGATGAACCACGATGTCAAG
Organism: Triticum aestivum; assembly: GCF_018294505.1. NCBI lineage: Eukaryota > Viridiplantae > Streptophyta > Magnoliopsida > Poales > Poaceae > Triticum > Triticum aestivum. The sequence goes on along the minus strand of NC_057795.1, from coordinate 240,542,866 downwards.
GACTTAATCAATCCCGTATTCAATTCCCTTTGTCTATCGGTATGTTACTTGCCCGAGATTCGATCGTCGGTATACCGATACCTTGTTCAATCTCGTTACCGGCAAGTCACTTTACTCGTTCCGTAACACATCATCCCGTGATCAACTCCTTGGTCACATTGCGCATATGATGATGTCCTACCGAGTGGGCCCAGAGATACCTCTCCGTTTACACGGAGTGACAAATCCCAGTCTCGATCCGCATAAAACAATAGATACTTTCGGAGATACCTGTAGTGCACCTTTATAGTCACCCAGTTACGTTGTGACGTTTGATACACCCAAAGCACTCCTACGGTATCCAGGAGTTACACGCTCTCATGGTCAAAGGAAGAGATACTTGACATTGGCAAAGCTCTAGCATACGAACTACACGATCTTTGTGCTAGGCTTAGGATTGGGTCTTGTCCATCACATCATTCTCCTAATGATGTGATCCCGTTATCAACGACATCCAATGTCCATAGCCAGGAAACCATGACTATCTGTTGATCACAACGAGCTAGTCAACTAGAGGCTCACTAGGGACATATTGTGGTCTATGTATTCACACATGTATTACGATTTCCGGATAATACAGTTATAGCATGAATAAAAGACTATTATCATGAACAAAGAAATATAATAATAACTTATTTATTATTGCCTCTAGGGCATATTTCCAACAAGGGTACACATTGAAAGCATGAGAGAACTTAACGGATTAGCTGGGTGAGTTAGGTCATGCCCACGATCCACGTCCGTGGACGGCAGAACCTCGTTGGCCTTGAAGACCACCTTCCAGATTTCTTCATGCGTCGTGCCGAAGAGCCCTAGTAGGGTCTGGTGCTTGGCCGGATCGAACTCCCACAGATAGCAAGTCCGGCTTTGGCACGGAAGAATCCGGCGGACGAGCATAACCTGGATTACGTTAACGAGCTTGACTTTCTTGATTATCATGCTCTGGACATGCGTCTGGAGCACTGTCAGCTCGTCCGAAGAGCCCCGTGCCAGGCCTTTCTCTTGCCAGGAGGTGAGCCGCATTGGGACTCTGGATCAGAATGCGGGGGACGCCGCCCAATTGGTGTCATGCGGCTCGATGATGTAGAACCACCCCGACTGCCACCCTTTTACAGTCTCCACAAAGGAGCCTTCGCGCTAGGTGACATTGGGCATCTTGGCCACCATGGCGCCTCCGCACTCTGCTTGTTGGCCGCTCACCACCTTCGGCTTCACATTGAAGGTCTTCGGCCATAGGCCGAAGTAAGGTGGGATGCGGAGGAAGGCCTCGCACACGACAATAAATGCCGAGATGTTGAGGTTAGAGTTGGGGGCAAAAACATGGAACTCCAGCCCGTAGTAGTACATCAGTCCGTGGACGAAGCGGTGGAGGGGGAATCCCAGCCCGCGGAAAAAGTGTGTGAGAAACACCACCCTCTCTTGGGGCTCTGGGGTGGGGCGATTTGTCCCTTGGCCGGAAGTCGATGAGAGATGTCCTTGGCCAGGTACCCGGCCTCCCGGAGCTCCTTGATGTCCTTCTTCTTGACAGAGGAGGTCATCCACTTGCCTCCTGCTCCGGATCTGGACATGATTGGAGTGCTTTTTTTCGGCGGAGAAGGCGAGAGGTTGGGCGTTGGAGCTCGAGAATGAATGGGAAGAGGAAGGAGAAGGCGTGGGTGAACAAGGATGAATCCTTATCCCTTTATAAAGGCAGTAAAAGTCATGCGCCTCCCTGCTCGCCTTAAAATTCGCCGATTCCCAAGCGTCATGCAGATGGCACGGTTGGGTTACCCATGCCCGTATTGATGAGAATCCCGTGATAAGGGGACAAGATCTCTGCTTCGACAAGACATGCCAGTGAAACCGCACCTCGAAATACGGAGCGGTAGGCTAAAAAACGGTTCGGACCGGGTAGTAGCGTGATGTCATGCTATAAAAAGTTGTCGGCAGATTGGACTCGTGAATTATTATACTCTCTACGGTTGTGTGTGGTATTTTTTTGCAGAGCATGACACAATTTCTATGTTCGCAAGGCTATGTTGGAGTATTCGGAGAAGGAACCCGCCTTGCAATGTCGAAGACAATCTGCGTGCCGGACTCATCGTCATTGAAGCCTAGTTCAGGGGCTATTGAGGGAGTCCCGGATTAAGGGGTCCTCGAACAGCCGAACTATATACTTGGTTCGGACTGTTGGACTATGAAGATACAAGATAGAAGACTTCGTCCCGTGTCCGGATGGATCTCTCCTTTGCGTGGAAGGCAAGCTTGGTGATTCAGATATGTAGATTCATTTCTCTGTAACCGACTTTGTACAACCCTTGTCCCCCGGTGTCTATATAAACTAGAGGGTTTAGACTTCTAGGGTTTAGCCACAACAATCATAACCTCATAGGCTAGACTTCTAGGGTTTAGCCATTACGATCTTGTGTTAGATCAACTCTTGTAATACTCATATTCATCAAGATCAATAGCAGGAACTAGGGTATTACCTCCATAGAAAGGGCCTGAACCAGGGTAAACATTGTGTCCCTCACCTCCTGTTACCATTATTCTTAGACGCACAGTTCGGGACACCCTACCTGAGATCCGCTGGTTTTTACACCAACACTAACAGAGATATCCCTAGCTCAATCTGGGAAGCTTTGGTTGATCTACAAGCCAAACTGGGTCTTCCTTTCTTCATGTAAATTATAATACTTGCCTCTTGGGCCATTTAGATTTCCAGGAACAATTTAATCTTCTAGCAGATTCAACCTTCATTTTAGAGATGGAAAGAGATCTACTTTATGGATCTTAATTGACTCATATACAGAATCAAGCATAAGCATGCAGATCTATTCTCCAACTGGCTGGAATCCATAGTTTAGTGTTTTTGGTTTCTCTTTTATCTTATTTCTCCTCCTTTCTTTCTTTTCTTCCTTTTTCTTTTGTTTTGTATTTTGGCTTAGCTTAAGACTTGATGTACTATACTTAGCCTGCTTTGGCTCCTTTAATTTATAAAAGTTGCACTGGGGTACTGGGGGTCGGCACATATCCAGCGGGCTCACTATTCGGATCGCCATTGGAGTCTCTTCTCACGCAGAGTTCATGTGGCGGTTCTATTTTTGTGGGGATTGGTGGAAGGGGGAGATGAAGACGAATGGGGTGTACTGGGGTACTGAGGAGCGGCATCACAGCAACAGCAGTTCATTTTTCCAATCTTGGGGAACCGCAATCGATGGTGGATATGTAGTGGGTAGGTGGCGGCAAAATTTCATTTTTCAACTTGGGGAACTGCATTCAACAGTAAACTAAGTGGGTACATGCGACATTATTTACTACCCCTCCCTCACCCGCTACACGCCCGGTAGAACATGCCTCCTCGACGCATTCAAACACCTCCATTAAACCCGCGTGGAAGCCAAGAAACCTATTTCGGCCATACGTCCGGTCACGAGCGGGTCGGTATTGGTAATGTAATAGCAAGTGTTAGTGGTCACTTTAGTTAAATTTTATTCGCTTTAATTAAGTTTTATTCTTAAAACAAGCAAAGCATTGGCTCATTCTATCAGCGCCACATGATCAACATGCATGACAATTAGAATTCATATTCTCAGGACGCACAGGATCAGCTCATTTGCCGCGCTTTTTACACACAATACTACCAAGTTTGAACAACTTGTTATGGTTGATGTCCTCTGCATCATCATGTCATGTTTCCTAGCTTGCAAGATTCACAACCAACCAATAAGAATCAAATAATAAGTACAACAAAGATGCCTACACATCTCAATGATTCACAGATCAGAGCCAATAGTTACTGTACCACTAAAATGTTGTGACAATGCAAGCAAATAAATAAAATTGATCGATGGTTCAGGTAAGCAATTTGACTCGAGGATTTCCTGAAACATTGAAAATAGTCTTGTTTACGGCCACACATCTCAAACATTGGCAGATGAAGATGTTCTATATCACTGGTGGCATTACCGCTTCAAATAAATGCATAAGCGGGTCGCCAACTTTGTGAATGCATTAACCATTCCAACATCTATAATTGAGAATTCCTACTTGCGCAGATAAAGAAAGGGCATGATGACAATAATAGTGGAACTAGTTGAAGCAACTTTATTTTCAAAACGAGAAAAGATTGCGATAGAATAGCTTTATTAAAAAAATACAATGTTAGCACAGTATGACAAAGCACGATCATGTGGATAATGGACAGTACTGACCTGTGTGTGATGACTTTGGGAGATAAAGTTATCCTTTAGGGGGCCTCCACCGCAATGATGGTAAGCCTGATGGAGTTAGCCAGTGCAGGACTTCATTCTCTCAGATACGCCTTCTGCAAGTGGTGAACCTGCAAATCCACTCAGATGATTCAACTCATATGCCTTTTTGAGAAGTTCACCTAAAATGAAGCCATGTTTGCATCATGCAGCTAGCAAGAACTACATAGTTACATGAGCTGGCAGCTGCTTCTTCAATAGTTGAACTAAAATTGAGCAACACTAAGGTTGGTTGTCATGCTCATGGAAGGTGCAACTATAATTTGCTTATCCTTTTGTGCAGTTCCACTAAAATCAAGTGCCATTATGGTGATGGTGGGGGCTAATCTTGCAAAGGCAAATAAACTGTTGCATGAGATTACCTGCAGAGTTAACCGAAGAGGTTAGGTACTCCAATCACCCTTGTGCAGTTCCATGAAAATTGATAGAAGTTGCACATGTGACATTTTAGTAGAACAGCACAAGACACTCATTCAAAAAAAGTGTTTTGTGCAGTTCACCAAAAGGTCACAATAGCAACAACGTGAAATGGATATCCCTATCTGCATAAAAAGAAAGAAAGAAAACAATTACTGGTTAATAACCATATTGAAACATACATGAAATGAAAAAAAGCAGCTTCATTATCTTCATGGAAATCACGCAAGGACGGTAGAAATTTTTAAACGATGTCATTGCATCATATTACCGGAAGCATTACGATCAATAATGACATTGGTCAAATATGGCATTACTTTAATGGTGCTAGCATTGCTTGTTTCACCAGGTACATTAGTTTAATAGTAGCTAAAGAGTTGGTATAAGGGCATGGGACAGTGGGGACAGTAGGACATTCCCTAGTGTAAAGAAGCACCTTACTTATCATATCGGGAAAAATAGCAGGAGTCCCATTTGTAACACAGTTTTGTTGCATCATATTACTGGAGGCATTAGAGTAATAATAACATTGGTTAAACATGTGCTTACTGTAATAGTGGGATTGCTTCAATTTACAAGCACCCTTACATTACTAACATCAAAAATTTGGTATAAGGGCATGTAACAGTGGACGCATCAGCACAATGTACCTACAAGGAGGCATAAAGTGGTGATGCTAAGTTTGTTCATACTCTATGAGGGCACCAAATCTAATCCTGGACACCTTTTACTATGTGACGGCAGCAAATCTAATCCTGGACATACTCTGTTGACTTGTCCCCCAGCCGCAACTTTCTATCCTTTTTTCAACCAATAATAGATTTGTTCCTTATATAGTTTGTACTACCTTTTCACTTTATTTCCATTTTCATCCAAGTGACCGGTTGGGTATCTAGTCTCTACAAATTTCCCCCTGTTATTTCCTCTTGGAATCAAGTCCAAGATTCATGCTACAACTTTCCCCCCTTTCTTCTCTATTTGAACTGAGTCCTAGAATCGACTGCATGAAGTAGCTTTACCTCTAATAATACTAAAAATTTAGGTGGCTTTGGAAGAGCTAATGGAAGTAGAAAAAGATCCACATGCAACCATGTGGGGAGCTGGGGCTATAGAGCAGGGCCGTTTTCGAAGGAATTTATACCTAAGGGTCGTCGGCATGTGGCTAGGAGGGCGGCGGGAGGTCGGATCAGCCCACAGTACGGCAGGGAGGAAGAAGGGGTCTGAGGACCTCCCGAGTAGGCGATGTGTTAGAGAGAATGACACGGGTAGAGGATCGGGACCCACCGGCAGCTATGGGTTTCCTCCCTCGCCACCGATGACCGCGTGAACGACGCACCTAGTCCCCTACACATCCTGGCCGAAGGGATTCGGCCGGATCTAAGACCAGCGGTGAGTAGAGAGAAAATGTCGCTACCGCTATCTTGTTTAGGTCTGGAGAGGATGAGATAATGAAGAGAGCAATCCTAGCAAAGCAAGCGCTGAGGCAGCTTCCTATATATATAGTGGAGTGATTACCTTTTTCTCTCCACAACAAGCGTTTCAATTTGTGTACGTGGCATTAAAGAAAAGAAACTCTCTATTTAACGTGACTAACTTCACGTTGCACTTTGTACTATATTGTACTACTTACTACTAGTAGTACTCAACCGGTCTCTTGGTATTTTTGTATAAATGTGGTCAAAGTTTGTAGAATTTGACTAGACACGAATATTATATGTGGAGTAAAAAGGAACGGAGGGAGTATTTTTCATTTGTGGACCCCAGCCCTCCATTCATTAAACAACCCCACGGGTGAATAAACATATACTAGTATTTATATAGAACAAATGAGCTCAAACTATTTTGGCTTTGAGATATCGACGGTATAGTTTTACCACAATGCATCAATGGACTCCGTACTTTGAAGTAACGTATACATATAAACACATGCATGGTTTACATTCTAAATCGCTAGCTAGAGCTTCAACTGTATTTTTTTACATGTACCACCTCTTTCTTTTGGTTTTCTGCTCCATGGCGCAATTCATTCATACAAAATTATAGGAGTATTTCAAAGTTGAGGGCAGGGCTTTTCCCGGGCAGTATGCGCGATAGTTTTGCCTAGCCGGTTTGACAAAGAGGCGAGGAGGGTGAGGGAGTAGCGGATTAAACTTACTCTTGGAAAGGTAGGGTTGTGTGATTTGACGGCTCGTTACTACTAGAAAGATGGGGTCATGTTATATGACTGCTCATTATAGACATTATTACTGTGGCGTTATGACCGGGGTGAGGGTCCCCTTCCGTTGCCCACTCTAATCAGGTGCATGACACGTCGACCCGGATGCTGGCTCTCCCACATGTCTGCGAGGTATGAAGGAGCAAAGAATCATGTAGTAGTATATACTAGTATGTCGGAGGAGTGCGAAACACCACAGCCTAGTGAACCAGCAGTCGATAGGCCATAGAAAACAATGTGGTGATATGGCCGTAAAAACAATGTATTGTAGTCCAGTCTCTAGCATGCACAAAAACACGCCACTGCTTCCTACTCCTCTCGGTTCATTGCCATCATACTTTCCCCATTCCTGTGTTTTCAGTATCTGCGAATCAAAGAGGCCCTTAGAATGGATTAGGTCCAGGTTTTTTTAATGTAATATGTCCAAATTTTAATGAACGTGCTCCGGTTTCTATGAAATTAATCAGATTTGCATGTAGTAATTCATTTATTTATTTATTCTTCTGTAGGGGGTTTGCATGTGATTCGTCAGGTCTGAAGTGTAATGTACGCCGGCATGGTTGCATATGCTCTGAGTGATGCGTGCACTATGACCAAGATGCTCTATGTCCCACATGTCAGCGAAAGGAAGCATGTGGAAATAGCCTAGGAGTACATATTATAGGAAAAATGTGTGAATAATTATGTACTATGAAGCATAGCTGCAGTTCGAACAAGAGACCTAAAGTGATTACAGGTATAGGTCACACGCACCCAACTAGTGGTACTAGACGTACGAGTACTCAGTACTCCTATCCTATCAACACGGGTACCATCTGACAATAGCGTCTGTGCTACAGCTAGCTCTTCTCCCTCGTTTCATTCTTCTAATTCTAACTTAGCCGACGCGCGGTGGGCGGTGTGGGGATTTGCCAATAGTCGATTTGCTCAACTGCGGCCCCACTTGACAGTGAAAATGCTAAGACAACAAGCGTTCCCTAGCTTGAGCGGCGTGCTAGAAAGACCATGTGGGGGTGCAACACGAACGTGGCAGTCTTTACCTGTTTAACTTGTAGATAGAAAATGCCAAGACAATGTGTGCTGAGCGGTGGGCCGAAATGGCACGGGCGTGCTTGTACTTTTTCCACTTTCTCGTTTTGAACTTGTGACATGTAACGCTTAGTTTTTAATTTATAAGTTTGGTTGTCGTGCCAATATATATACTCCCTACATGTAGGTTGGGTCTCATACGTAAATATGAAGACAAAATTTGGCACAAAACATGATGGTGACCAGTCTACCTCTATCCTAGTTTATTGGTCCCCTAATTTGTGCCAAATTTTGACCATAAATTTGACCAATAAAATGTTCATGAATGTCACCAAAATTATATTATTGAAAACTATGTTCAAATACGAATCCAATGATATAATATTTGTTGACATGCACTAACACTTTGTCACTTAAATCTTTGGTCAAAATTTAGCACAAATTACAAAAGGGACTAATAAACCAGGATGTAGGTAGTAAACCAGGACAAAGACAGTGATACTACATATAATTAGAGCATGGTTAATAATATAGCCCACTTATGGCTATAACATGTTTCCATGCCATCTACGTATAGACGATGTAATAGTTAACATGTATAGTAGCGGGCTACAAAGAAGTACTATTTTTTCACTACATGGCTCACCTTAAACTCTCACATAGTTTCTTGGAGCCAGTGCTACAGCCCGCTGTAAATCTACAGCCCACTTCTCTTCTCTCTCCTCTTCTGAACATGAGGAAACTAAATACTCATCTGTGAAGCCAAGGACTTCGGATCTGAGGTCATCTTCATCAAGGAAATCATCCTCTACATAGGAGACAAGTTCAGGGGCTACTAACGGTGTCTTGGACTAGGGGGTACTAACCTAGTCGGCCCTTGCTCTTCAGGTTGGGCTGTTGGGCCCTCATTCTTCTCAAGATGGACTCCGGAAGCTGTACACTAGAGGCGGGTCAAATGCATCTACCTAAGACTTGTCGTACACTCCAAGACTTCTCTTGCCACCTCAAGGCCAAGATACTGACCTTGTAACCCTAGATACCTTACCTGGTGTGTGTATAAGCCAAAGGGTTTAGCCCATAGAGGAGACATCAACTCAATCTCATTCACCTAGCCCTAGAGTTATAACACATCTGACGATCTCGAGGTAGATCAACTCTGTACTCGAGACATGCATATTAATATAAACAAGAATAGGACATAGGGTTTTAACTCCATCAAGATGGCCTGAACCTGGGTAAACATCGTCTCCTTGTTCATGTTACCATCTATCTGAGATCCACAGCTCAGGACCCCCTACCCCTCTACCGGTTTTCACACCAATGATAGGAGTTTGAGAGCAAACTTATGAAGTGATGAAAACCCAAGTACCTATAAGGGTTAAATGCAATATAAGGGAGCAATGTATCCAAGATATGAAATGATCATCATAAGAGTATTATCAAGGATTAGTCATAAAAGCTCATGCCCTTGCATGCATCCAAGTGAGTGTCTAGCTCACATTGGAAACATCAATGACATTCAACTCACATCTCAAGTAACAAAATATCTTCTCATCAATAGGTTTGGTGAAGATATCCGCCAATTGTTTGTCAGTATGAACATGCCTGAGGTCAATGTCACCTTTAGCAACATAATCTCAAATGAAATGGTAATGAACCTCAGTATGCTTAGTTCGAGAATGTTGCACGGGATTGTGTGCAATCATAATAGCACTCTCATTGTCACATAGTAATGGCACATGTTTCACATGTATCCCATAATCTTTGAGAGTTCGTTTCATCCATAGCAATTGAGCACAACATGATCCGGCTGCAATGTATCCCGCCTTGCTGGTGTATAAGATACCGAATTTTGTTTCTTGGAAGACCAAGACACGAGAGATCTAGCAAGAAATTGACATGTACTAGAAGTGGATTTTCTATCATCCTTGTCTCCGACATAGTCCAAATCGGAATAGCCAACAAGTTTGAAAGAATATCCCTTGGGATACCAAATGTCAAAGTTTGGTGTATGTATCAAGTATCTCACAATTCTTTTCATGGCCTTAAGATGACACTCTTTTGGTGCCGCTTGATATCGTGCACACATGCACACACTTAGCATAATGTCGGGAAGGGAGGCATATAGCTATAGCAATGAACTAATCATGGATCAATAAACCTTTTTTATCAATGGGTTTCCCATCCTTTGTAAAGTCAAGATGTCCGGTAGTAGGCATGGGGATTTTGATACCTTTTATTTCTTGCATGTTGAACTTCTTAAATAAGTCCTTGGTATACTTTGTTTGAGAAACAAAGGTACCATCCCTAGTTTGCTTGATTTGCAAGCCAAGGAAGAATTTGAGTTCACACATGATAGACATCTCATACTTTTTCGACATTAACCTTCCAAACTTTTCACTACAGAGAGGGTCAGTAGATCCAAAGATAATATCATCAACATATATTTGGCATACAAATAGTTCACCATTGACTCTCTTAGTAAACAAGGTTGAATCAATTTTACCAATTTCAAAGCCTTTTTCAAGAAGAAACGTTATCAAGCATTAATACCAAGCTCTAGGGGCTTGTTTGAGACCATAGAGAGCTTTATGATGTTTGTAAACATGGTTTGGTTTGTTTTGATTAATGATACGTCTCCAACGTATCTATAATTTTTGATTGTTCCATGCTATTATATTATCTGTTTTGGATGTTTTATATGCTTTAATATGCTATTTTATATTATTTTTGGGACTAACCTAGTAACCGAGAGCCTAGTGCCAGTTTCTGTTTTTTGCCTATTTTAGAGTTTCATAGAAAAGGAATACCAAACGGAATGAAACTGTCAAGATGATCTTTCTTGGACCATAAGGAAACCAAAAGACTTGGAGATGAAGTCAGAGATGTAACGTGGCATCCATAAGGCAAGAGAGCGCGCCTCCTACCTTTTGGGCCCTTTGTAGGTCTCCTGACCTAGCTCCTTCGCCTATATATACTCTGATACGCTGAAAACATCCACGGGAGCCATGAAACCACTTTTCCATTGCCACAACCTTCTGTACCAGTGAGATCCCATCTAGGGACATTTTCCGGCGTCCTGCCGGAGGGGGATGCGATCATGGAGGGCTTCTCCATCAACACCATTGCCTCTCTGATGAAGCGTGAGTAGTTTACCACAGACCTTCGGGTTCATAGCTAGTAGCTAGATGGCTTCTTCTCTCTCTTTTATTTTTAGTACCATGTTCTCCTCGATGTTCTGGGAGATCTATTCGATGTAATAATCTTTTGCAATGTGTTTGCCAAGATCCGATGAATTGTGGATTTATGATCAGATTATCTATGAATATTATTTGGTTCTTCTCTGAATTGTTATATGCATGATTTGATATCTTTGCAAGTCTCTTCGAATTATCGGTTTAGTTTGGCCTATTAGATTGGTTTTTCTTGCAATCGGAGAAGTGCTTAGCTTTGGGTTCAATCTTGCGGTGTCCTTTCCCAGTGACAGTAGGGGCAGTAAGGCAGATATTGTATTGTTGCCATCGAGGATAAAAAGATGGGGTTTTCATCATATTGCTTGAGTAAATTCCTCTATATCATGTGATCTTACTTAATGCGTTACTCCATTTTTTATGAACTGAATACTCTAGATGCATGCTGGATAGCGGTCGATGTGTGGAGTAATAGTAGTAGATGCAGAATCACTTCGGTCTACTTGACACGGACGTGATGCCTATGTTCATGATCATTGCCTTAGATATTGTCATAACTATGCGTTCTTCTATCAATTGCTCAACAGTAATTTGTTCACCCACCACAATATTTGCTATCTTGAGAGAAGCCACTAGTGAAACCTGTGGCCCCGGGGTCTCTTTTCCATTATACTGAATCTCATTTACATCTTATTAGTTTCCTGTCAACTTGCCAATTTTTGTTGTCATTCCTTTATTTTGCAATCTTTAATTTCCAATCTATAAACCAAAAATATTTACTTTACTGTTTATCTATCTCTATCAGATCTCACTTTTGCAAGTAACTGTGAAGGGATTGACAACCCCTTTATCGCGATGGGTGCAAGTTGTTGATTGTTTGTGCAGGTATTCGGTGACTTGTGCATTATCTCCTGCTGGATTGATACCTTGGTTCTCAAAGTGAGGGAAATACTTACTCTACTTTGCTGCATCACCCTTTCCTCTTGAAGGAAAAAACAAACACAAGGTCAAGAGGTAGCAATTAACAAAGCCAGGAGGTTGTTTAACATAAACTTCCTCCTCAATTTCACCTTTTAATAATACACTTTATATATCCATTTGATAGAGGGTGATATAATGGTGATTGGCATAAGAAAGTAAATTGCAAATGGACTCAAGTCTAGCAATGGGGGCATGGGTCTCACCATAGTCCATACCTTCGGCTTGAGTGTAGCCTTGAGCCACGAGATGAGCCTTGTTGCGTATGACTTGTCCATCCTCGTCTTTATTTTTTCTAAACATCCATTTGGTTCTGATGACGTTTTGTTCATCCTTCGGCTTCTCAACCAATGTCCACACTTGATTCCCCTTGAAGTTTGTGTAGATCTTCGTGCATAGCATTCAGCCAATCGGGGTCTTCGAGGGCTTGATCAACCTTCATAGGCTCAATACTAGAGATGAATGAGTAATGGTCCCAAAAGTTAGCTAAGTAAGATTTAGAGCGAGTAGGGAAGATTTCGATTCATTTCCTATATATCCACTCATGTGGTACTTCATCATATGATTCATTCTACCGGATTTGATGTCCACAAGAATTTGTTTGACATGATTATGCTTGTCAATTCTTGCTCTAACTTGAGGTAGTTTTCGCTTGGGTTGTAGTGAAGCAAACTCATCATCTTCTTCTTCCTCCTCATTGTTGTTGGTGTTGTTGTTTGCTTGAGGAGGTGGAGAGGGAGGTCAAGGTGGATCATCTTATTACACTTCCTCATTTACTTCGTCTGGATGTGTTCCACTTGTGGATGCCTCCATATCAACTTGTGTTTCATCTTTGTACGAGGACATGGCTACCTTGGATATGATCACGAATATTGCATATCTGTATTTATTTGAGGTGATTTCTGATAAAAGTTATGCCATAATTTTGTTTATGCTATACAGAACAAAAGTACTTCACATCTTTTGTTTCATGCCTAATTGCAAAACTATCGGACACTTTTACAATCCACATGTGAAGATAAGGGAAAAAGAGACGTTTAGGTGTTGCTCAAGAAGTTCTCTCACGTCATTTTTAGCCCATGAGAAGATAGAGTCCAATTTTCTCATGTTTTGGATTCAGATTCAGACTGCACACACATATCTGACTCAAAACGCCAAGAACTTTTTCATCCAGACTTCGAATTGGGTGATTCATTTTTTATTGGAAAGCTTGTTTCATAAACTTTCCAGCCCAAGTGGATTCACCTTGAAATTCGCCCAGAGCATGGAGATATTGACGAAACAATCTGATGCTGCATTAGAATCTGAGTCAAACTACAAGTCTAAAGTTGTCGCATCACCTCCACTTGGGCCCATGGGCCTTGTACAACCTAGGGTTACTTTTAGGCTACTTAAGACATCCTACCACCTCTTTGGCCGAACCCCCTTGCTCCTGTATAACTAGATCAATCTAGTAACCTTTTTCTGGGGGATTTGTATAGTTAAAAGTTAGCCATTGCAACTTCGTGTACTTCGCTTGTGTCAAACGTCTAGGCCAAGATCGGTTTTGGATCCCCACTTTTATCAATAATTCATATATATATATATATATATATATATATATATATATATATATATATATATATATATATTCACAAAATTCAGGATTATCATACTCTTGCTTGTTCTTTGATTGAATGTAGAAATAGACCTTCGTGGTCAGGTTGATCATGCTTCCGGTATCGTCAGTAACCTCCTGGAAATTGGTTTAGCTATTTCTAAGGTCCATCCTCATGCACGTTTTTAGTCGGATCATGAAAGTCGCCTCCACCAAATCGATAGTTATCATCTCATCGAAGGATTAGCGCTCTCACCTCTATCAAGTGGTATCGGATCCCCACTTTTATCAATACTTCATATATATTCGCAATATTTAGATTGCATTATCATATTCTTTCTTGTTCTTCGATTGCATGCAGGAATATACCTTTTCTTTTCAGGTTGATCATTCTTCCGGCATCGTCAGTAACATCCCGAAGATTAGTTTAGCGATTGCTAAGGTGCAATGTCGTGCACGTTTGTGGTCGGATCATGAAAGTCGCCTCCACCAAATCAATAATTATCATCTCACCGAAAGACCGAGACCCTCGCCGCTATCATGTGGTATCATTTTTCAGGTTGCTCGGTGAGAAATTTTCCAGTTATCTCTAGATTAGATTGCATTTATTACCTTGTCCAAGAAAAAGTCACAAAAAATTAGTACTAGATCATCACGAGCCTTTTGCAATTTTTTGTTCACTCTTTTGCTTTGTCGGTTGCACCATCGTGTCGAGTTGTTGGTCTTAGTGTCTAGTTTCCTTTAGAGTTTCAAGTTATGTTCACATTAGTCATGCCGCCGCTGCATTATCATCCCTTCCGCTGTCGACTACCACCATGCATTAGTTTTCACCACGTGCTCCCCATCGTTCATTGTCATAATCATACTTGAGGTCGTTTGCATCTTCGCTTGATCCAATCTGCTTCTTATCTAGTTTTTTTGGAAAAGGAGAAAAAAAAAGAGAAGCGGAAAAAAAGAGAAAAGTGAAAAAATGAGAGAAAAAAGAGAAGAAAAAAAAGAGGGGGAAATTTTGGATCTATCTAGAATCAATCTCGTAATTGAATTCAGATTGGAATTTGTTTTGCGAAGTGTTCAGTTAAACAGGCGTATATTCCTCATACGAAGTTTGTTTGGGCTCCACGGGGACTCAAATTTAAACTATCGACGAGGCGCATTTGAATAGTTCAGGAAGGTTGTTCAATATTTGGCACCTCAAAATCAGCTTCTAAATAGGTCTTTTTGCCCTCCAAAGTTCCCGAGCATAGTTTGCTACTGTTTTTCAGGCGACTTTTACAATTTTTTTGCCTCCTCATACCAACTCAAAATTGAGTGATTCTTTTTTGCAGTGAAAAGCTTGGGTCATTATCATTATCGAGAAAGAATATCAAAAAATTGGCACAAACTTTTTCAGAGGAAAGTTGGAGATAGAGTTGTTTGTGTATCCTGCTTGGCAGTTGTTTCTCATCAATATCTTTACTGTCATTGTGATATTCGCTTATCTTGATGTCTAAAGCTACTTCATATACTTTGGTGCACCTAGTTGTGCTACACCGTGACACCATTGGTGTTCTAGGCTTGTCGTTGAATTGTCATGGCAGATGTCCTAGTGAAAGGACTTAGTCGAGGAGCCATCGCAACTAGGAAGCTTAAAGGGGTTAATCGGGACAAAGGACACGAGGTTTATACTGGTTCGGCCCCTTACGGTGAAGGTAAAAGCCTACGATCCAGTTTTAAGTGGGATTACTTATGTCTCGATAACCAGGGAGCGAATCGCTTGACCTAGCTCTCGAGTTGACGTTACTTGCCCTGAACCGCCGCTGGGTCGTCCCTTTATATACAGAGGTCGATGCCCAGTGGCTCTACAGAGTCCCGTCCGGCTCATAAACAGTGTCCGGCTCGGTCTCTTAACTATTCTTGCCTTACAATGCAAGTCACATATACATGGCGGTTTATCACTACGGGCCTTAAGCCGCTTCCGGGCTTTGGGCCCTTAAGTGAACTGCCATCTCTATCCTGGGTCTTGGGCTTCAATAATATTTGTAAGTATAACCCGGCCCCTCCTGGATGGGTCATACCAATAGTCATATCCCCAACATTAGGCCCCAGATTGATTTTAACTGTTTCATGTCAATCTTCAACACTTTAAGAAAAATATTCTGCTCTTATAAATAAATTGTAACCCGCCATGACATCATCATCTAGATTTGTGGTAACCCGCCATGACGTCACCAGCCATAAAAGCACATTTTCTTCAATGAATCCCAATGGATCTTTGTCTTGATGACCATCCCGAAAATCGAGGCGCCCCTCGTGGTTGGATAACTTATATTTCCGGCCTCCTCGTTTTTCGCGCTCTTTTAGTGGCCCATCCTTATAAATAGACCCGACTAGGTCTTCCTAATTCTTCCCATTGCGCATCTTCTTCCTCTCGCCCCCATATGTTACTGGAGCTCCGCCGCCGCCGCCACAGCGCATCTCGTATCTGTCGAGCTTGGCCGCTGCATCGACCTGAACTTGACCAGAGAACGGTGGCGCCCCTCCACTACAGATCTTCCGCAGTAAGTTTTCCCCTTTCTGCGCCATAGATCCGTGCTAGGGCTAGTATGTTCTTCTGTACAGTTCCTCATTCATCCTAGTTCTTCACATTTGCTTCTGCCATAGCTTGTTTGATCCAACGATAGCGTAGATCTCGTGCGGTAGTTGCTCCACATCCATTTTTAGTACTAGCAGATCTTCTTTCTTTGTAAGAATCCTCAGTAGAACGCATGAACTTCTCTACACCATATTTTTAGGTCTAGAATTTTTTTCTTTTCTGAACGTCTATTTGATCCAAAATAATAGTTTGAGTTTGTGAAACCTGTTTATGCAATACTTAAGCAAAATCGGCACCTGTTAGATTCATCTAGCCATGGCGACTCTAATTACCGACTTTAAAGAGACCATGCTCAATTAACAATTCTGACCACCCACAGCGGTTTTAAATAATCCTGATGGCTTATAGAACCTATGGCGGCTTAAATAACCATCACATAATTATGCTTATACCATTAGGCCCCTTTGTAAGCCGCCATCTTGAATATGCACAGTAACATTTTTTCCTGCCCGTCTTAAATTCGAACCGGCACTTTTACTTTGTCTAAGGCTTTCAATCACAATGGCACCAAAGGCACCTACTTCCTGCAACTGGGTTAAATCCATTGTCACTGACAGCACTTTGGATGACTTTGTGAGGACCGACTATCTGCCGAAAAAAGAAGTCATGCCTTATCATGCTCCTGACCCGGAGGAGGAATTTCCTCAACCCAAAGATGGAGAAGTTGTTGTTTTCACAGATCATATGAACCGGGGTTTCACTCCACCTTGATCAAAATTCTTCAGGGATGTGTTGCATTTCTTTGATCTTCACCCACAAGACATTGGACCCAATTCCATGACAAACATCTGCAACTTCCAAGTATTCAGTGAAGTATACCTTGGAGAAGAACCCAATATGCTGCTCTTCAGAGAAATGTTTTATTTGAACCGCCAGAATGAGTGTGCCAGCGGTCAGAGCTTAGAGCTTGGTGGTGTCTCAATCCAGCACCGTAGGGATGTGATGTTTCCTTACGCCAACCCCACGATCCACCCCAAAGATTGGAATATGATGTGGTTTTACTGTCAAGAAACCTCTCTGGCTGGTGAAAACCCTCTGTCCGGCTTTTGCGCTCTTCGTCTCGGGCCCAACCATCATTTGCCTGACAAGATTACAGCCGCCGAACGCAAATCACTCGCCCCCACTTTGGCCAAGATCAAGGCTCTTCTGGGGAACGGGCTAACAGGCATCGACTTGGTCCGGGTTTGGCTCGCCTGGCGGGTTATTCCATTGAGCCGCTACCCCGGTTTGATGTGTGATTATACAGGCGCGAAGGATGACCCTCTGCGTCACAGCCCTATTGACTTGCCAAAAGACGTCATTGACGATATGACAAAGTCTCTTTTGAACGAGAGCCTGGCAGATTGTAGTAGAGTGGGCTTAGCCCCTTTCTGCAAGGCTAACCCGGCGCCAAAGGTAAGCCGCCCATAAGAATTAGTTACTTTGATTTTTCCATGGCTTCACCCATATTTATACCTTTGCTAATTTCCTACAGGCAGGTGCTAAATTCTGGAAGGTCAAATATGACCATGAGGCTGCCATGAAAGCCAAAAAGGAGAAGAAAGTCGCCAGGAAAGAGGCTGCCAAGAGGAAAGGCAAAAAGGCCACCGCGTCTGACTTGCTTCAGCTAGCAGACTCTTCTGAGTTGGAGGTAGCCCTTGACTCCCTTGACTCATTTGTTAACCATCTTGTTGACACTGATTATCAGCTGGAGGACACAGGAACCAGCCGTAGCAAGGCTGATGAGGTAACTATCCTTTCCTCCGACTCTGAGCCTTTGCCAAGACAGAAAATCACTAGAGTGAACCGGAAAGTAAGGTTTTCCCATCCTTTAGCTCATCACCATCCTCAATTTCTTTTGAAGCGGCAGATTCATGAGAGCCGGAGGCAGACCTGGACCAGCAAGGATGCGGAGCTATCCTCCGGCTTACCAAACACCCCAAGGAAGCGCCGGAATGAGGTCACTTCTGTTTTAAATACCTTTTATCCCTTGGCGGGTCTTACTCATCAACCGCTCAATTCTTCTGACTCGGACTACCAGGACACTTCCCCTTCCTCCGAAGACTCAATGCAGTCCAACCTGCCAGCTTTCAAGACTGCTGCAGGGTATAATAATCTGCTTATCTTGTTTTTACTTTAACCCCTTGCCTTTGTACTAACCTTTATTTTCACGCAGTGGACAAGCCAAGCCCAGCAAACGGGTTAGGAAAAACAAGCCAACTGAAGACACGGTCTTGACTGAGCCGGTGGCTGAAACAGCTGTGTTGGACTCATCAACTCATGAGCCGCCATCTGAACCAACTCAAGACTTACCAACTCCCACTACTGACCTGCCCGCTAAACGAGCCACCGATGAACCAGAAAATCCAGAAGCCCTTAGCCCGGTCAGGACTGATGACTGTCGGCGTTCTGGGAACGGGGGTCCCGAGACTTGCCTGCCTGCGGCCTGCGGCGTGGCTCAAGTGGTGGCCGAGTACGGCCCATCTTCATCAGCACAAGACTCAAGACCCTAGCGAGGGGCCAAGCATCGCGGGGCAGACAACACAAGACTTCCTCAGGAATGGCCTCGCCAGGCAGGCTCGCGAGGAGGCGGAGAGATCAAGGCGGGGTACCTCGCGAGGTGCTCATGACGCAAGCCATGATGATCGAGACCAGGCAGGCGCCAGGCGGGCACCGGCCTGCGCAGAGTCCTTGTTTGCTCTTTGGTGCAAAGGGGGCAAGCGCAGACGTGGAGTACCGAGGCATCAGGCAAAGGTTGCCATTTTAGTGCAACGAGACCAAGACTAGTAGAGCAGCAGGATGGAGGTCACTGTGGAGCCCAAGCCGGCGTCATCGCCAGTGCCTTTGGTAGCCGAAGACCAACTTTATTCAGGATAACTTGTACTAGTTGTTCCCCTTCAAAATAGCCATTGTTGGCGCCCTTCCTGCTCAATATTTGGGAAGAGGACCAGGGCCTCTATAAATAGGACTAGCCACCACAGAGTAAGGGAATCAGATCGGAGAGAGCCCTAGAAAAAGAGAGGCGATCGAACTCACGCCAGCAGTTCATCGCACCAGCTCAAGAACACCTCTTGCGAGGTTGTTCATCCTTTGTACTATTGATCATCAACCCCTGAGGCTATCCACCACACCACACACTGGAGTAGGGTATTACAGCACAACGGTGGCCTGAACCAGTATAAATCTTGTGTCTCTTGTGTAGTTCATCGTTTTTAGCTTAGATCTCGCGAGACGATCAGACGTAGATTGGTAGGGGAAAGATCTTCATGTGCACCCCAGAGTTCGAACCTTAAGGGTCTGCCAGAACCCAACATCCGACATTTGGTGCGCCAGGTAGGTGTCCGCCGGAATCTTTCTTCCGCCGTTTCGTGTCGATCTTCCGTCGTGTCCATGGCAGACGCTCGCCAGGCTCAAGCCAAGCGTCGGGCTGCTCTGGCCGCCCATGTCGCCCAGACGGCTCCCGTAGGTGGGTGTCACCGTCGTTCCCCGTCGCCTGCCGGCAACGCCGCCACCGGCCCGACAGGGAACGAGCAGCAGGCCTCATCGCTGCATCCTTTGGTGCGGCGGGAAGGCCGCACCGCCACCCCGTCGCTGACTCCAGCTGGTTCGTCGTCCCACGCCCGTTGCACCCCCGCAGATGCGCACGCCGCGTTGCTCCTGGCGCGTGAGCTCCTACACTACCATCCCGTTAACGACCTCTACGAGGAGTGGTCGCTCGCATCACCGAGCTCGTCAGCGCCGCAGGGCGCTTCCCTGCACCGTCCCTCTCACTGCCTCGCCCTCCATCCTGTGCAAGAGGCGCAAATCAGGAGGTGCCTCCACCACCTCCTCCCCAAGACGGCGTCTTGGCTCCAAGGCGCGTGGCCCCAAGAGGAGATCCACCACGTCCGGCGCCCGCGCGACAAGAAAGGAGCTGCCAAGAAATCCCTCGTCCCCAAGAAGGTGCACGCGTGCTCCCGGCACCGGTGCGCCACGATCGCATCCCTGTGCCAGCACGTCAAGACCCCGCGCTGCTCCAGGCAGTGGTGCGTGGGAATCTCCATGAGCCAGCCCCACATCAGCAGAGAGCTACGGTGGTCACGCAGGCTGTCGCGCCTTCACCACCAAGCTACGCAGTGTCGCCTGGCCAGGTAAGTTCAAGCCTGACCTGTCTCCTCGCTACAACAGCACTGCCGACCCCACGGAGTTCCTACAGCTCTATGAGCTGGGCATCAAAGCCGCCAACGGGGACGAAAAGGTCATGGCGAACTGGTTTCCCATGGCACTCAAGGACGGCGCCCGCAACTGGCTCCTGAACCCGGCTCCTGGCACAATCTCCTCCTGGGACGAGATGCGCACTCGCTTCCTCGCCAACTTCCAGGGCACGCGCGACCGTCCGCCGGCCGTGGGTGACCTGCGTCGCATCAAGCAGCAGTCTGGAGAGACCTTGCAGAAGTACATCCAGCGCTTCAACAATGCTCGCCTCAAGATTCGCAAGGTGACCGAGAAGGCCATCATCTCAGCATTCTCTGATGGCGTCCGCGACATCAAGATGAAGGAAGAGCTGGCGATCCACGAAGATTTGTGTACATCTCTGGAGTTGTTCAACCTGGCGACCAAGTGCGCAAGGGCTGAGGAAGGACGCCTCTCCTTTCTCGAGCTCCCAGCCGCAGACCCAGAAGAGAAGAAAGCCAAGGCCAAAGATGTGAAGCGCAAGGGAGCAGTTGTGCTCGCAGTAGAGCCGGACACAAAGCGCGGTGGGGACCAGCCAGAGTCATCCAAGGGCAGCCGTTACTGTGTGTACCACAATCTCCACACCCACAACACCAACGAATGCGAAGAACTCAGGCCGTGCGAGAAGGCCGAGTCGGTCGATGCCCCGAGCGCAATGATCGGGGCTACGGCCAAGGCGGAGCAAGAGGTGGAGGACGATGGGATGACCGTGGCCCTCACCAAGGGTGGCGTATCCGGCCTCGCGAGGACCGCTGGCAGGACCAGCCTCGCGAGGGAGCTTGGAGGGATCAGCCTCGTGAGGATCACCCGCAAGGCAACGCAGGACTTCCTCCTCTGCCACCACCACCAAGAAGGAATGAAGACCATCATCAAGACGAGGGGGCTGGGGGCTTCTAGGAGCCGCGTGCAATCGCTTGCATCTTGGGCGGCGCTCAGGCCCCAACCTCTCAGCGTATCTTCAAGCAGTTTGCTCGTGAGGTGAATGCAATCCTCCCCAAGCTTGAGGCCACACGCCCTCTCAGGTGGTCCGCATGCGCCATCACGTTCAGCTCAGTGGATCAGCTCAAGTGCGTGGCAACGGTCGGTTCCTCCCGATGCTCTGCTCCCCAGTCATCAGCAATGTGCAAGTTACCAGGACCCTCATCGACGGCGGGATAGGGCTCAACATCCTGTCCGTCGAGACGTTCAACAATCTTCAAGTGCCATACGATCAGCTTCAGCCAACCAAGCCCTTCTTAGGAGTCACTGACGGTTCCACTGTCCCGATAGGGCAGGTCCGCCTCCCTGTCACTTCTGGGCAGCGCAACAACTACCACACCGAGCTCATTGACTTCAACGTCGCCCATATTCGCCTGGCATACAATGCCATCCTCGGGTATTCATCCCTAGCCAAGTTCATGGCAGTGACTCACCATGGTTACAACGTCCTCAAGATGCAAGGAAGTGGCGGGGTCATCACAGTCCCCTGTGAAGAGAAGGATGCGGTGTGCTCCCTCGAGCGCGCCTTCCAATCTGTGTCAATTGAGGACCCAGACAGCAAGAATGGAAACCTTCCTGGAGCAGCTCCCAAGAAGAAGAAGACATCACCTGGTTCAAGGCCTTAGGAGGCAGGCTCCTCCGGAGGCGCCACATCCGGGCACGCGCCCATCCAAGGGGCGCCACCCTCCGTCGCGTAGGAAGGCGCGCCTGGTGCCCTCCTCGGGCAAGGCTCGGGGGCTCTCTCCTGGGGAGTCACTGACTTGGAAGAACTTCTGGACCACCGTCGGGTCAAGCTAGATGTTACGAATTATGCTCACATGAGTATCGGGGACATCTTTTCTGGCTACATGAGCCAAGTGCACAGCAGCCGGAACCTTGAAATTGACATGGTGAAGCAAATGCACCAAAAATTTGAGGTACAACTCTTTCTCTGTATTCATTTATCTTTACTATGCCAGCCCCCAAGTCTATTGCTTATGATTAATATGTTGTAGACTTAGAAACAAATTTAGCGACATTAGTAGCATAGATGAACAAAACACGCAAGGAATACGGCATACTCCGTAGTCCCCAAGGGGCGGCTTAACCAACATGGTTGTGCCGGTTCTTAAAATATAGATGAAAAAACACTTACATAGCTTTGAACCACAATATGCATTAGCCCCCAAGTGCCAAGTATTATTGCTTGCAAAATGCTTGGGACTTACTGTTATGAACCGCCATGTTATGAACCGCCACTGAAAATAGAATTTCTTCGGTAAACATTAGCCCCCAAGTGCCAAGCGTTGTTGCTTTGCAAAAGGCTTGGGACTTTAACATTGTACTAAAATTAGCTTGATTTTGACCCGTATAGGCCTCCACAAGTCAACTCGAATCATAGGTGACTGATCTGAAGAGCCGCCTGGAGTCCCAAGAGACGGAACTCCAAAAGGCCGACACCAAATTCTAATTCAGCATTTCTGAGCAAGAAAAATTGAAGAAGAAACTGAAAACAAAGCCTGGGCTGATGAGAAATTTGCGTTGATCAGCCGAGCTGAGAAGCCAGAGGCGGCTCTGGAAGAAGCAACCGGTGAACTAACCGGCTTAAAGCGCCATGTCTCTCAGATTGTCTCGACGATCTTTGGTAAGTTGTCCTGCAAGCATTTAAACATTTCATCCTTTCAGTTGATCATATAATTTGGAATTGACTCACCTGATCATGTTTATGTAGGCCCCAGAAGCTCCAATTTGAACCAAGACATGCTGATCAAACTAAAGGCAGTATACACACTGGTGGAGCAATTGTACACCGGGTCTCAACACACATTAGCCACAGTGGCTTTCTCAAATGAAGTGCCTACCCTCCTGGTAGAGTTCTTGAAGAAGCTGTCCGTGCTACCCCAACGGTTCAATGAACTGAGACGGTCAGTTGCAAGAGCCGGAGCGGTAAATGCTTGAAGCCGGGCCAAGGATTGGTTACCAGAATTAGACCCGGCCGACATTGCCACTGGCCATCCAAGCTTAAAGGAAGATGGCACTCCTTTTGAAGAGGCAGATTTTATCGCTTGCGTAAAGGAGATACGCCCCGTGGCTACCTTGATAGCAAATGAAGTGGATCTTACCAAGTACAAGGCGGGTTATGATGAAGACAACCGGAGAATTTCAACGCCTCACTATGAAGGGACCAGTCTGATTCCCCCACTCCGTAAGCACACCTTCGCCCCTGAAATTGACCCGACCGGCCTAGTTGATGATGAAGCTGAATTTGAAGCTTTGAACAACATTGACTGGTCATCGTCAACCTTCCAAGAAACGGAGTAGGGCGAAGACGCAGAGATGGCTAACCCGGATG